>NC_037536.1:9731522-9750787 GCF_001531365.2 Cynara cardunculus var. scolymus | reverse complement strand
TAAACAACTCATTAAAGGTAAATTTGTCATTTTATATATTATGTTCTTTTCATTTATGTCTCACCAAACGTTGAACAATTGTTATATTCTGTCATATCCTATTATGTCCTATCATGTATGGATACCAAAAGTACACATGCGTGCACGCGCACACACACACACACATATATGAATCAAGTTCGAGGGAAAACCGCAAAAATGAAAAACTAGGAAATGCCCTAATAACCATTCATTTATAAGGTGACATCAGTTTTTAAGAGATGTTGAAGCCTGAAATCTTATTTCACTTTTGATTTATAAGAAATAGTGTTGAAGTCTGAAATCTGAATCAATAATACAGTTTGTTTTTGTAACCTGATAAACGTCTGAATTTGTTAGATTGTCTATTTTACCTACTAAAAAATATAATATTGAATTTATACAAATTTCATGTTTTTATTCATTATCACGAAGAATCGGTAAGTTTTAAAGTGGTTGTAAATTAAAGTAGCCATATATATATATATGTATGTATATATATATATATATATGTATGTATATATATATATATATATATATATATATATATATATAAAAGAATAGATGAGTAGGATGTTTGTGGTTTTAAAGTTGGGTGGCATAAGGAAAGTGGATAGGGCCAAAACTGTGATTTTAGTGTTGGAATACATTACCCATTATTTGTGGTGATGCTCCCAAAGAGGAAAATGAAAAGAAAAATGGTTTGTTTAGAACAGAAAACAGTCGCCATAAAAGGATTATTGTAAAGCTTCTGAGACCTCCTACAAACCTTCCTTCCCATCTTTTTCTTGCTCCATTTATTTTACCAGTCTTTCTTTCAGGGTACCACTCATTTAGCACCAAGTACAACTCCCATCTTTCCATTAATCCCTAACTCTATCTGCCAATGTGGATGCCCCCCCTTCTTTGTCATTGTCAGCCCCTTGCTTCACCCTAAACCCCCAGAAAAATCCAGTCTCCAACCCTCCAAAACTTTCTTGTCAAAAAGCTAATCATCAGCTGGGACACAAGTGTCTTGTCAAAACATCAGTACCCTCTCATCTTTCTTTGCTTTTCTGTTTCTTGTATTATACTTACACATATCATCTTCATCGTCATCATCATCATGTATATGTATATGTATATGTATGTATCCATGTATATACATATATTCTCTCTTCTATAATCGAGCTTTTAAACCTTATCAACAGTACTTTTGGGATTGGTCCCACAAAAGATCATGATTGAGCTCGACAACTAACAAAAGGGGGCAGCAGATACAGAAAGACTATGGAGATGAGTGGTTCTAGTTCTTCTTCCAAGTCACAGCTGCTCAAAATTGGTCTTAAATTTGGGGAAGAAATCTACTTTGAGGATGTGGGTGTTGGAGCTGAGACCAAATCCCAAGGTGGGTTGTCTCCGGTGGGAAGCGGCGGCGACGGTGGAGGTGGTGGAGGGCCACCGAAGAAAGGAAGAACTGGTAGCAGCGGTGGTCAGGTGGGTTTGGGACAGGGTCAGCAACCACCTAGGTGTCAGGTGGAAGGGTGTAATCTGGATCTGAGTGATGCTAAAACATACTATTCAAGGCACAAAGTGTGTGGTGTTCACTCCAAAACAGCTAAGGTCATTGTTAATGGCCTTGAGCAGAGGTTCTGCCAGCAGTGCAGCAGGTAAACCTCCCAAATATCTCTCCATTTTTTTATTGCTTTTTATTCCATTTTTATGTCTATCTATCTTTCTAGCTATCCATCAAATGTATACACACCTCCTTTGTATATATATAGATACACTTGTTTCTGTATGTATATGTTTGTTGACACACTCCATTTTCAAGATTTCTCTGCACTTCTTCTTATACATGATTGCTCAAATCCTTGGGTTGTAATCTGCCCATTTGCAATGGTTGAAAGAGTCAATCATGTGTTGTTTCAGGCATTTGGTCTTTAGATGAAGAGTAACATATTGCAGTTTCTGGTATATTTCTTTGGTAAAGATCTAATGCCAAGAACTAAGATACAAGATCTTGAGCAAATTGAGAAAAAACATGATAGAATTATATGTTTGTTATGATCTTTATATATTTTTTTTTGGATTAAACTGGATATCCAACCCGCTATACTAGTCGAAAGAGGATTTTTATTCCTCCTTTGGATTTGAACCTTGGGACCTCCAAGCACTTTTGACCATTGGAGCCAAGCTCAAACCAAACAGGCACCACCCTTATGGACGCTTACCGTGGATAAGCGTTTACCGGGAAGAGTCACCATCCACAATTACCTTATCGGTTAACATTCTTGGCCATCAAAGTGGATTGTTGACAAGCGTCTATTATTTGGGAAGCGCTAACCGGGTAAGATCATTCTATGCCTATTCCGGGGTAAGATTCTTGGTAGTAAGTGACATCCGGTAAATGCTTGCATTGTAAGTGTTTGGTAAATGGCCCTTTATTTTAGTTAGACTATTCCATTATTGGTCAAATGTGTAAACTACCCATCAACAATGTGAAGAATTTAAGGCAGATGGTATGGTCATCTCAATCGGTTTTTGTTACATTTACGGGTTCAGTCTTTTTGTACATCTAGCGGAACAAGGAGCTCCCTTTTTTTTTTTGGTAATTATGGTTGTCCGGGCCAGCTTGTGTGCACCTCGACTAATCCTAAGCCCTAAAGGCTCAAACCTTATTGCCTTTTTCCTTTGAACAACAGCAAGATTTTATTAAAGAACTAGCAAGACTCTAGAACAAACAATTACATACAGGAAATAGCAAGTTACGATGACCCTGATGACCTCTTTGCAGGTTCCATCAACTACCGGAGTTTGATCAGGGGAAAAGAAGCTGCCGCAGGCGCTTGGCCGGGCACAATGAACGTCGGAGGAAGCCAACATCTGGATCTCTACTATCCACTCGCTATGGAAGTCTTCCCTCCTCTATCTTTGGTTAGATCGCATTTCCTTCTACTGCCGTTCCCCAATACAATGTCAATCAACCAAATAAACGACAGAATATTTGAGATTTTTGGAAACCCCATCACACAATTGATCATTTTCAATTTTCGGTTTACAGTTAATTTTACATTCCGTTGCATCGCAAGGACACTCATTCTTTCTTTACGATGGTTAACGTTTAAACATGGGGTTATAGAAGTTTCTTTCTTACTGCTTCTTTGTGGAACTAAATGACAGAAAACAATGGCAATGGTGGAAGCTTTCTGATGGACTTTTCTTCATGCCCAAGAGCACCACCTCGTGCTGCCAGTGTTCAGTGGCCAACCACCAGAACACCACCACGTGCCACCAATGATCTTCCGATCACAACTGAAAAATTGCCTCCACTTCCATGGCAAAGCAGCTTGGATAATCCACCGCCTTACATCAATCCGAATGTTCCTCCAGGAGGATGTTTCAATGGAGTCCAAGACTCCAACTGTGCTCTCTCTCTTCTGTCAAATCACTCATCAGGCTCAACCAACCAAACCTTGAGCCTTGAGTACTATCTCAACCCTGATGCTGGTGCACCCATGGTTCAACCGGTTCATGGTCACTTCTCAACCGCCAACACCACGGCTTGGGGTTACGACACCAATGAAGCCCATTTGGGTTTGGGTCAGATCCCGCAGTCAGGCTACTCTGGTGAGCTTGGCCTCGGTCAACAAGGTGGAAGGCGATACGACTCGTCTGCTGACCATATCGACTGGTCACTTTGAGTGGTATGCTAATGGTTTAAGTGCAATCTGTTTGTTCCTTTGAAGATAACTGCCATTTTATGCTGTGTTGACTTCCAAACTGATTTTCCCTTTGTTCTAAATAATAAGGAACTTAACCTGAATTTGAAGCTTTTGGCTTTTTCTTTGCCTATAAATCTTGTGTTTATGGCATGCTTTGCTAAAACTTGATGGATGATCTTACTAGCCTTGGTGTATTTATACGTGTGATATGAAAAGATGCCTCAGCTTTGGGTTGATCGGGTTGAAGGCATTTTAACAACTCAAACCAATGATTGCGGTTTGAAAAATCCCAACTCAACTCAAAAGTGTAACCATAACGGGTTAGTTGGGTTGATAAACCATAAATAAACCATAAATAAACCATAACGGGTTAGTTGGGTTGATACTTTAGTACATCAAAAGTATTCTCTAGTTTACTCATAATATCTTGTTCATCATCAAAGATTTCGTACAATTTATCTGTACTTCTTAAATTGCAAGTATTTCACTTTCAATTAATTTTTTCAATTTGTATATACATATATGTATGTATATATATGTGTGTGTATATATATATATATATATATGACATTTCAAATGCAACTTATCACATTTGTACAATCAATGCAACTCAATCAATTGAGATATTTATGAAAATGATGAGAGTTCATTTATTATAATTTGAATATTTATGAAAGATGACTTGTTAGTTATGAGCAATATTTATATTAGGAAACAATCAAAACTTTTATGAAATCACATATTCATCAAACTAAATGGACGGTTGAGATTGAGTTATATTGGTTGTACAAATGTAAAAGGTTGCATAATAACTCACCTCTCTCTATATATATGTGTGTATGTGTGTGTTCACAGTTACTAAACATATATATGAATATGAAGAGGATACGCGATGGTTTAAATGTCTAATATACATGTTAATAGAGATTCAATCATCATATTAAATTCAAGAAATAAAATGATATTGGGTTTATTAAGTTGATATGAGTTCAAATAAAAGTAACCCAATAACCTATGTTTTGAAGATTTTACAACTCAATTAGATATCGGGTTACTTTAGATTGAGTTATTTCACGTTAAATTGGGTTGGGTTGATCTGGTTGATGAGGTTTTATATAAAATTATGATAGTTTTTACAATTAATATTTATTATAAGTAAGAATGGTTTAACTTCTTCAAAAACTCCTTATTATCGATTTGACACCGTTATGAGCTGTTTATCCAAACACTCAAAATTGTTTATTACATGTGTCACACCGAAATAAGTCAATAAGTTGTTTTTATAAACAATCTCAAACACCCCATTTATATATCTTAAGATTCTGAACATACATAACCGAGCTCAGATGTGTAATGTTTGTGGACAATATCACAACACGGTGTATCATTTTAGTAGATATATACTGCCACCCATCATTTACTTTCACCAATGAACCACCAGGACGAAGATGTAACGTAATTTTTTCATATATCAAATTAGAAAATACAATTGTATCAAATCACCAATCAATACATTAATAAATTGTATGATTACTATACAAGTTGGAATCAAAATTATTTTATTGTTGAAAAAATATCACAATTAAAACATATCTGAAAACGTGGAAAATTAGGTTTTTAGATAAAATTGTAGATGATCAAACATGGTCAAACTTGCATATTGTCAAATTTGGTCAAAGCTCACATGGGATTAGGGTCTTTAACATGGTGCTAACATGTGGCACATCTGCAACTTGTGGATGTGCTGCTTGCAGACCCATCAAGAATTTTTTTTTTAATTTTTTTTTTTTGGCTCTTCGCAAGTTGAGGAATGGTTACTTGTGGAAATGGTGATTTTGTTTAAAAAAAAATGGGAGAGAAATAGCTAACAAGTAAATTTAGAGGGTATTTACTTATGACTTAATGGGCTTAATGGGTGAAAGAGTTTATTCGCACAACCAAATTATGATGTTTACTTATGGCTTATTCGGACAAAAATTGACTTATTCACTCATATGGATTACCACTCTTGTCCATGTTCAGTTCAAAAAAATGATCCGCCTACCCCTCCTTCTAAATAACACGCGTAACTTGAAAAACCCTAGACGCGACGATTGCTTGTTGTTTGATTGCTTGAAAAAACCCTAGACAGCTCAAAACTCACGATGTTGGTTCAATTCATGCCTGGTCGATTGCTTGTTGTTCGATTCACGGTGTTGGTTCCATCTTTTTAAAGGTAATTTCCCTTCACCAAACTGGATTGTTGTTCGATTCACGCCTGTTTGATTGCCTGTTCGATTGCTTCTTGTTCGATTTTTCCTCCTAGTTTGACTTCTTTCACCGAACTAGATTGTTGTTCGATTGTATATCTCCTCCTAATTCGATTCACGCCAGTTTGAATGTTGTTGTTTGATTTCGGTGTATATCTCCTCATAGTTTGATTGTTGTTTGAATGTTCGATTGCTATTTCATTCGATTTTTTGTTGTTCGAATATTGCACAGATTCTTCAAAATCGATTTCTTGTTGTTTGATTATTCATTCGGTTTAGTTCATACTCAAGGGTAAATTGGTAATTTCTATTATTCAGATTGTTGATTCAGATAGAAAAGTAAACAATAACATAAATTTATGTAGATAAACAATTTAATACAAACAGACAAATTTATCCATACATGACTTAATAGAAAATTTGGTAAACAACCCCTTAGTCGGCCAAAATGACTATTTATATTAATTTCCTTAATATTTATTCACTGAATATCTTAAATGAAAATTTTGTGAGTTGATTTTTCAGAATAAAGACAAAAACCGAACTAATTTCATTTTTGTCTTTTTATTTATTTATTAAATTAAAAGTAAATTATACCTGTGGTTCATATGGTTGACATTCACTATCAATTCTCGTTGCTATTCTAAAAAATCACACTTTTGGTCACCACGGTAGTCATTTTGTTACACTTTTGGCTTCTCTGACTAACTTTCATTAAAAGATCCATTAAATCAGAGGTATCTTAGTCTTTTTAATCTTTTTTTTCTTTAGATTTGAGATCCAGCGAGAAAAGTGAAGTTTGGTGGAGTTTTTGCAATAGGATTGATATCGAAATCAAGATAAAAAGGCAGAGGTGAAAAGAAAAGGACAAGGGTTAGAAATGGAGGTCGCAGGTAGGGCTGCACACGGGTTGTATTGGTCAGGTTGAAGGCATCTGAACACTCCACTCTAATAATTTGCGGTTTGAAAAATCTCAAACCAACTCAAAGAAAAGTACAATCCAACCCAATCTGAATCATACAAGTTGGGTTGGGTTGAAATTTTAGTACATCATTTTACAATCTAGCTAAGCGATTGTGTTTAACTGAAACAAAATGAAAATAAGAGCATACAAACAAGGCTAGCAATTATAAAGGAGATATAAAAAGACATCTTATTCATCAGGTTGGGTTGGTTTTAAATGGCCCTTAACCCAATTCCAACCCAGTATCTATGGTTTGAAGATTTTACGATTTGATTAGGTATTGAATGGCTTTTGGGTTAGGTTGGGTTAGGTTATTTTGGGTCGGGTTGGACGTTTTGTGCACCCCTAGTTGTGACCTTGTAGGTGGCTACAGAGATGCTTGAAGAATAAAGGAAGGAAAAGAAGAAGGGGAACGAAGGTGAGGGCAGGAGAGGGTAAAATTTGATGATTAGGTCAAACCCCTTCTTACCCTAACGATGAGGTTGCTCTGGTTCAACCATTCTCTGAATCCAACTCATACCCTTCAGCCAAGATAGATGACATCCAACCCTCTTGTAAATCGACTTCGTTTGTAGTAGTTTTCGATCTTCTTACGTACCTCAGCTCGGAAAACCATTATAAGTTATGCTTTTTACAAAAGTGCTTATCAACTTATTATAAGTTAGAATGTTTTAACTTCTTCAGAAACTCCTTATTACCGGTTTGGTACCAGTATAAGTTGTTTATCCAAACACTCAAAAGTGCTTATCATCCGTACCACACTAGAATAAGTCAATAAGTTGTTTTTATAAGCAATCTCAAACACGCCTATAATACCTCTAAGGTAACAAACTTTTTCTAAGGGGGATTATTTCGAAGGGACCTAGTAATCCTAGTGATTGGAAGTGTAGTTTTTTCAAAATAAGGATGAGACTTGATGGAAGTGTAGTTTTTTCAAAATAAGGATGAGACTTGATCGCAAGTGTTAACTATAAGGACCAATAATGTAATTTAAATGAACTAAGTTATATATGTGAGGGTGTAACTTAACGTTACCTAACCAGGGTTCCTACTTCGTACTGTACAAATCCAGAAGTAACGCAACGCCTCCCGTATCAGTATCGGTCCGTCTCTTCCCCTGCGATCACTGCAAATCCGATCACTCTGCATTCTCCACTCCGGTAAGCAATCTAATCCTCCTCCCTACACACCACATCTACTGATCTCCCTCTAATCTTTTTCATCAAACTTGAACGGATGCATCCGTCGGTACATTTGATTCTAGGGTTAGCATTTTAAGTACGTGAAATAGCTTGTTACCTAGAATTGTGCTTTGATTTATGTTATTTTAGTTTTATTTTCTATAGATGTATCTAATGAAGATATGATAATGTACTGGAAGATATTCCATTCCCATTTATATGCAATTGGGTGTTTTGGAACTGCCAAATGTTGTGTGATACAAGACCAAGGTTTTTAATGGATTGGTAAAAACGCAAAGGCTGTGATCTTGAAATTTCGAATTAGATTGATTGTTACCGAGTTGGAAAAATTAATAATTTGGATGATTTGGAGAGCGAATATAGTCCTCCAAGATCTTTTGTGGCTAATTAAATTATCTAATGTTATTTTTAATGAATTGATCGACCAAAGAATTAAGGTATCTATAAACATGTTGCTGATATATGGTTAACGTTCTGGCTTTTTGTGCAAAGCCTTACCAGATGCCAATGTTAAAATTTCTCCCTGAACCCCAAAAATGCTATGTTTGTTCAACTTTGTGAATGGATTTTCCAGTTGGTAGATAGCTATGGATACTACAGACCGTAGATACTTGGAGGAGGAAGATTCATCCATGACGAAAACGATGAAGGGTGCCGCAACTGGTTTGGCTGCTGGAACTATATGGGGTACCATAGTTGCTACCTGGTTGGATGTACCTCGTGTTGAGAGAAATGTTGCTCTACCGGGTCTGATTAGGACATTAAAGATGATGGGAAACCATGGATTGACTTTTGCTGCAATTGGTGGAGTCTACATTGGTGTAGAGCAATTGACACAGAATTACAGAACGAAGAGAGACTTTGTTAATGGAGCAGTTGGTGGGTTCGTTGCTGGTGCTGCCATTCTCGGCTTTAAAGGTTAGCATTCTGTTGTTCACCTAAGTCTGTATGTAATGTATGGATATTCAGTTCCTCTTGCGTGATGATATTTTTGCTAGCTTATGAGTTTGAACTCCTTTATTTTTTTGGTCTGTATGTTTATGGAGAGTCCATTGCTTACTTTATTTTGTTTACTTCACTTTGTGGCATATCTGGGAATTGGTACCATTCATTAATTTTCACTTATGTCACATGCTTACTATAGGAAAATACACTCCCCGGGAGGAAAAAATCGAATCTTTATAACCAACGGCTTATCATAATCCCTAAAAAATTTTGTTTAAAGAGGCATATATATAGTGGCAGAGAGCAATGGTAAATGATTCTTATGAATCTGACCCACAAAGTTGCAATGAACCAGGAAAAGTTGTGCAGTTAATCCTGTTCCATAAGCAGTGGTACCTACCTGTATTAAGATTTATGAATGCTTGATTTTATATTTTTATTACCAAGTGCTGGCAGAAGAAATAATGCTACTTGCATAAAATTGTCATTGGGGATTTGGGGTATCTTTAAGTTCATGTGACTTGTAAATAGAATATAGGGGAGTCAGAGATGTGTAAAGAGCAATCTTGTGTCAGGTCATGCAAGCTGTTAGAAGACTTTGATCTGAAGATAATTGGAGAGATGCATTATAAAGATTATTAATTTAACAGTTTTTATTACTTTTAACCAAGTATTCAAACCCCTGTTTATTCTCTTTCTTATATTGGGAAAAGGAGATTTGTCACAACTTGAAGCTGATGGGTTCTATTGCCCACCATTCAGAATTTTGGAAAAGCAAGGTGGTTAAAGTTCTACTAGCATATAATCGACATTATTGCGGGATTTATATGTCCTAACTCTTAAGGTGGTTTAAAGCTTCCAGATTAGGACTGATATAACCATAAACAGCAATAAAGATTGGTCTGAAGCTGTGTGCCATTGAATAATTCAACCTTGATTGCTAGTCATCGCTGCATGCCATTTGGTTGGAAACCAAGTTTATCTGTAAGCAGTTCGGTATTTAGCATATAGTAATTTCTGAAAGTTCTCCATCAGGTTTTTCATAGTAATTTTCATGGTCAGGAGTTTTAGCAATTTGGACTAGTTGATAAGAGTTGCTTTTCTGGTTGATCATCTTCAATTCTTTATTTCCATCATTGTTGTGAAAACCTGATCCCAGTTTATGATGAATTAGCTTCGACAAAGCATGGGGTTCTTGTCGGCGAGTCAAAAGTGAATCGTCTGGTCCCATCTATAATGGATTAAAAATTATTTTGTCTGAGGTTCTTTAGTTTAAATGAAATATGTGCCGATCAAGCACATTTTCAACTGATATACTACACAGAGAAAATAAATAGTGAACGTTCGCATTAGGGTGTTTATATATCCACAGGTATGCCTATTCGTTTGTTCATCTATGATTTAATGTCTCCACATCTCCTCTCTTCTCTTTGACAGTTATGTTATGTTAGACTCTTGGACCTGGGCCTGCGTTAAAGTTAGTTTGATATTAAGGAACTGATTTGGGAAGGGGATTAACGAAATCATTAGGTAGTCTGTTTGTTAAGTCTATTAATAGCGTTGTGGGGTTTGAAGAGACAGACGATCTCTCAAAAGTCGGGCAACTGTTAAGTTCTGTTTTATCATCATTTTAATTCAATAAGAAGTGTCAGGTCCTATCATATTGTCAGGTCCTATCATATTTGTGGGCTTGAGTTTGATTGACTGCCCAGGTTGTACTCCAGTGTGGACTGAATACTTATGGTAACTAAATTGGTGAACAAACAACTGATTGATAGCTGATGTATGTTTTCTTCTAAGCGCTTCAGAGTTATCAGTCATGCACCTATAATTTAGTGGGGGGAAGCTTTGCTTTTCATTCTTAAATTATTTTGTTTATATGGATTGTCTTGTGTGGGGAGGAAAATGCAATTTCTTTGTGGGGGTAGAAGGGGGTTTCAGTATGAGGGAACTCGAAGTTGAAGGCGCTTGGTTTTGTATTATTAGTTCATGAGGCTGAAAATAACCTATGCATTAAATGATGTCAAGCTCCATTATGGATTGAGGTTGGGTAGGAACAAAGACCGACACTCATAAATGGCTATTTTCTTTTATTTCAGATTCGTTTTTGTTATGCTGAATTGCTTATTTTGACTGTCTCATAAGCTGCATGTTGCTGTTATTTGATGAATTAACTTGGTGCTTATTGCCTAGAACAACACAATCGATAGGTTTGGTGCTTTATATCTTGTTTCATGACATTCAATGTTGTTGTGGCTGCATGTACTTTATGCTACTTACTTTCTATTTTCTGTTAATATTGAATTGCTCATGTTTTGACCAGCTGATAAACTGCATGAGTTTTGTCCCTAGTCAGGAGCCAGAAACTTTACTCTGGCTTCTGAATCATGAGTTTTGTCCCTAGTCATGAGTTTTGCCCCTAGTCATGAGTTTTGTACCTATATTGGATACATGCATGGCGAGCAATCTTGAGGAGCTTGTAGGAGTTGGGATATTCACTTGATTTCTTTTGGAAAAAGATAAATATAGTGATCATACATGCAACTGTATGATGTCAATGATCGATATGCACTTTAGTATATGATTTTCTCTTGCATATATGCTCCTAGAAGTTGCAACCACAAATGTTTAGAAGTTGTTTGCTTTCTATGAATTTCTGTTTTCATTGCATAGATGAACCTATGAAGTATGCGTATTAACCATTGGGTTGGGTTATACTTTTGAATGGGCCGGGTTGGGTTGTGTTGAGATTTTCTAAACCGTTATAATTGAGTTGGGTTGTAAAAATGTCAAAAACCGCCCAACCCAACCCGCATGCACCCCTACTTCTGATCCAATTTTTTCTCCAGAATTGTGTTTATGTCCTATGTGAGGATCAATTTTGGTTTAACAATTAGAGGCCTTGTAGTTTTTACCGAGAGAATTTCATAGTTGGGGGTCTTCTTATCCGACTTTCTCTATTTGTCACACTTTTCACAAGCAAGAGGTCTTCAAGGAAACAACCCTGGGTGGAGGTTCTTTTGATTTGGTTTTTAGAATTTCAAGATTTAGCTAACTGTGTTTAGTGATAATTATTTTGTGATCAAAGATAAATTTTAATTTTTTGCTTTTTGACCAAGATTGGGTAAATGTGTTTAGTGATTGCATGGTGTTTTTGTAGGCAAGAGCATTTCAACAGCACTCTCTGCTGGCGCTGCACTTGCAGCTACTTCAGCGGCAATTGATGTTGGCGGGCAGACCACCAGAGTTGATACCGGAAAGGAATATTACCCTTATACTACCAAGAAAAGAGTTGATGCCAATTGAACGCCTTACGATTGTGAAACCTGATCAACCCCCCTTTCCAATATTTGGTGTATGTTTTTGTTTCGGAGATGCAAACATACTCTCCTTTCGTAGTGTGTTTTTAATCGCAGTTTGCTGAAATAAATTTACAGCAGTTTTCTTGACTCAAATAAGAATTTTAACCTTTCATTCTGTATGGACCACTGTGAACTTCCAAAGCATGATCAAAATGACATTTAAAATTTTATGTAGTGATAGTGCCTATGGTAGATTGCATTCTTTACGATGGATAACCGTTGTTTTAGACTGAGCGCTGGTCGCAGGTCTTGATAGCCACGACACGAGCCACACAACAGAAACAGCACAGGATGCCCTTAAAGAATCCGGCTCGATGTGGGTCTGTGCTTGTTTGATTTGAAGTTTATACGGTGCGATTGGTTCTCGATGGATTTTAGACAATTTGATTCATAATCATACAAACACATCAGTTTTGTTGCTTCTGGTTTTATTGTTTCATTGTAAATCGGTCATCAGTTTCAGTTTATTTTAAAGACAAACACATAAAATAACAAATGTTAGGATTTAAGATATTGTTTTACATATATTTGTTTCATAATATGATAGTTTTACATGTATTTGTTTCACCGTATGAATATTTTTATGTATTTTTTGTTGCACCAAGTAAATAAAAAAAAGTTTCACATACAATTTTTTCATAAGACGAACACAAACTTATGTGAAACAATATGTTAATTCATAGTTTTTGATAAAAAAAATGTAAGAATATTTTTATATTTGTTTTCACCTGTTTATGGTTCTTATTTGATTATCATTTTATATATATATATATATATATATATATATATGAAACAATATGTTAAATTATAGTTTTTGATTAAAAAAAATAATAATGTAAGAATATTTTTATATTTGTTCTTACATGTTTATGGTTCTTATTTGATTATCGTTATATATATAGAGAGAGAGACTTGGGATCATATGAGACCAAAGTTTTTTCGTGAGACCCGTAAGACCAATTCTCAATCCTTGGATTAGATCTACAACCTCAACATTCATAATCACAAAATTGCCACGAGACTTCTCAATAATTACAAAATTGTCGCCGTGCAATTTTAGACCATTAGATCATTAGCTTATAAAGTTGATTAATGAACATAAATTGGTCTCACGGGTCTCACAAAAAACCTTTGGTCTTACGTGAATCCAACCCTATATATATATATATATATATATATATATATATATATATAGATGGAGGTCAAACGAAAACACCTTCATTTTACAAGAATATGAGAACATTCTTATCAAAAGAAAAGAACATATAGAAACGGAAAAACTATTTGTTGTTTTATATTGCATACATTGAAAGGATAATTGTTCGGTAATTATCTAAGTAGAACATCAAGTGTGTTCCCTTTTATACCATCCTCTTTAATTCGTTATTTAAAGTATACTTGTTATGTAAATATTTAATTATATTATACACTTTTTAATATTTGTGGATTGTTAAATACCTTTTAATAGTTTTATTAAGAGCTAGACTCTAAATCATTAAAGGATGAATCTATTTTGACAAAAAAAAGTTTGTCTCTTAATGATTTTAAAACTCACTTAATGGTTTTGTATTTTGGGTATCTTTAACCAATTCAGAATCATAATTTCATTCTGAACAATTACCAAATAACCATATTTCATTTTACACTATATTATAAAAATTTCTTAATCATTCTGACTACTTAATCATCTTAGACCAAACCATTCAGTAACCGTCAAAATCATCTAATCTGTTACCATTAAACCTTTTTTATAAAAATGTATTTAATCGATATTAAAGTTTTCAAAATTTTATTTATTCAAAAAAAAATCTGTAAAAACTAAAGGGCTGTCTGACAGTTGCTGAATAGTTTGATGTAGAATAATTAAGTGATCATAATGATTAAGATGTTCTCATGATATAATACAAAATGAAATATAATTGTTCGATTATTGTTTACAATAAAATTAGGATGTTGAATGATTAAAGATGCTCATGATACCAAATCATTCAAAAAGTTTTAGAACCATTAAAAAACAAATTTTTTTTACAAAACAAGATTCACCTCTTAATAAACAAACAAACCAAAAACAGTGTTGTGTAAAGGAAAAATTTATTTCTGAATGTTTAATAGTTTTAAGAACCCAATCTCATTCATTTTCAAGAACGCCACGTGTCAGAAACCCATTGAACATCTTGAATTTCTGAGGGCCATCCATGGCTTCTTCACAAGTAATCACTCCCTTTCTTCTCTTCCAGAAATATCCAGACACACTCACCTCCTCACCAATGGCGGGGATCAGTTACTCTTGCTCCTCTGCACTCTCTTCCACGAGGTAACATTGCTTCTTTTTTCTCTTCAGATTCCATTAAAACCACTTCAAATTCCCATGTTTTCTGCTCAATTTTCGAAACATATGCTCTCAGTTGGCGTATCCTCAAAAAAGTTCGAACGATTCCATTTCCGTTATGCTGAAAATGTATGTGGTTTCACTTGTTTACGACTGTAATTTTGATGTTGATGTCAAATGGACGACATTATCTGCATCAATTTTCAATTAAGAAAGTAATAGGGTTTGACTTCTCGAATGAAAATGAAATGATTTTGGTAATTATAGCTTTTGGTTATGAATTGAACTCTCTTCAATTTGTGATCTGTTTTCAGCAATTTGGGGACATTTTCATTGAGGTTTAATACTCCTCGTGGTGGAATCACTCGAATTATGCGTACAAATCTAAGAATTAGTGCAGAAATTGATTATATCAATGCTGAAGAAGCAAAGAGACTTATATCAGAAGAAGGTTACTCGATTGTGGATGTTCGAGATCGAACTCAATACGATAGAGCACACATAAAATCATGCACCCATGTTCCCCTTTTCATCGAAAATCAGGACAATGATCCAGGTATAACAACTTCAATCCGTAAAACCCGAAAAGGCTTCTGTTTAGACGATCGATTTCGCTGTGCACCAGGATTTGTTTGTTTTCCAAGGGGGTGAAGGAAATCTTAGGCTATGTATGATGACTATAAGCTACCTTATTGTTTGAGGTTATTGCAAAAACCTTGTTTTTTTTTTAGACAATGGATATCCGGGCAAAGCTTGTGCTTGTGTGCACCTCAACTAATCACATGGTACCTGGAGAACAGCTAGTCCGTGGCCTTGGAGGGACTCTACGCTGACTTCTTAGTGCATCTCCAATGCAATGTTCGTGTAGCTTTTTACGAGAACCAACATTGTGGAGACCTCACCCCCTTTGAGTTCTTCTTGAACTTTGCATGAGATGACATTTTATTAGTTCTTTATTTATGTGTGTGTGAGGTTGTATAAATTAAATATTTGATGATGAAAAATACATCGGACCCACAAAAGTGTAAGAATTAACATTCTGGATTTTATATAAATTCTTAATTTGATGAGTTTGATATAATGGTGCAAGAAAAAGTACAAAAAGTAGGTTCATATAAAAACCTCCACCGGGATGCTCTTAAGAGGAGCCCTAAAAGCCTAAGCTTTGTTGCCGGTTAGCTTAACTCGTTTGGTTAGCCGTAAGCTCACTTTTTTGAAAGGCTACTTCACCTCAAGTAGCATTTCAGTAAGCCCTATGAGCATTTTTCTAATTATTATCTCATTATGGGTCATTTTACATAGTCATCTAACTTATTAGTCAGTTTTTACCGAATATAACTGGTTTATTAACTAACACGAGCTTATTAGCCATCAACTAGCTTTTCAGATAATAAACTTTTAGTTAGCCAAACAGGACCTTAATATAAAGTAATCTTGTCGATTGCTTCAAGCTTTGCCTCCTATGGGGTTTCTTTGATCATGGTAAATGTTCGTCTTTGTGCAGGAACCATAATCAAGAGGCAACTGCATAACAACTTTTCGGGTTTGTTTTATGGATTGCCATATACTAAGCCTAATCCAGAGTTCGTGCAGTCGGTGAAGAGCCAGCACTCGCCCGATAGTAAAATTCTAATCGTTTGCCAAGAAGGATTAAGGTATACTGTTGGCTATTGACATAGTAGTGAGTGAAAATGAAAATCAAACCTTATTTACACCAAAAAACCATCAATCAGTATCAACCAAAACTCTTGATCTTGAGGAATGAAGTTCTTTTAGCTTGTATTTCCTTTCTTTGTGATTGATGATGATGTTTATTAAGGTCTGCTGGTGCTGCAAACAAGCTAGAAGCAGCTGGATTCCAGAATATAGCATGTGTAACATCAGGACTCCAATCTGTAAAACCAGGTTCATTTCAAATGTGTCTACTTCTCTATGCATGCTGAAGCCACTACAACAACATTAGGTTTAGATATTTTGTTGTAGTGAGCAACTAAGGTTAGGAGAACATCAACCGTTTCTTTATTCCGTTTATGTTGATTCTTAGGAATGTTTGATGTTGTTGGTCCTACGGAGCTAAAAGACGCAGGCAAGGCTGGTCTGGTCCAAGTGCAAGGCAAAATCTCAGCTGTTCTTGGGACCGTGCTCATCTGTAAGTTGTAATTTTAGATGATGGTGTTCTATAAGAATAAGTCCCATAACCTAAGTTCTAGTTATTTTCTATTATGTAATTGGAT
Organism: Cynara cardunculus var. scolymus; assembly: GCF_001531365.2. NCBI lineage: Eukaryota > Viridiplantae > Streptophyta > Magnoliopsida > Asterales > Asteraceae > Cynara > Cynara cardunculus. Next base: position 9,733,780 of record NC_037536.1, on the reverse strand, counting down.
TGGGTCCCACCATTTTGACGAGGAACCCATTCATGTTTCACGTTGGCATGTATTGGTTCCTCCTAATGGTGTGAGAATTTATGAGTTGGAGATCTCCAAGTTTCTAACGTGTTTAAAATCGTGATATTTACAGGTGCATATCTTTTCATAACTTTCTTTCCGGATCAAGCGGAGAAGATTTTGGCGTTGGTTCCTTCGAGTTAGGAAAGATGACAAGTTTTGCAGATTGTGTTTTGGTTGAATTGTGGATATTATGTGAGTGAAGATAGATTCTTGAAAAGACCGAGCATATGAGTTGCCTGAGTTAGCTCTAATTGATAATTGATTCATCAATGAATGTGTAGTAATTTAAGTGATGATTAACAAATGAAAATATCTTTGATTCATTGACTCATGTACACACATGATTCCTAGAATTACAAGTCTTTCAAGACTTGTATGGACAATTCATTCTCTCCTTCTAAGATGCAGATATATAGAGAGGAGGGGTTCAACACCCTCAAAAAACATGAATATCTGTTTCACATGTGACTAAGATGTAATTTTAAAATTAAAACCAGGAATGTGAGCACAATTTGGACAAGATTGCCCTTCTTTCTAGTATGACATGTGATTGACTATAGTATATAGGTGTGTTCGTAAATTGGGGGGTGTCCTCTTTTGAATCCACGGAATATATATATATAGGCGAAGGATTGTGTAAGAAGAAGAGTTAAGGTGAGAAGCGTAGGAAGGGATCTAGACCATTGATCATCTTTAATCTCAAACTCATCTATGAATTGCAACAAGGATTGATCTGGTGCATCTCAGCCTACTGTGCCTCTAAGAGTGAAGATCTCTTCTCACGTTTCTCACCTTAACACTCATTTTTACCGGAACCCAACCCTATATATATATATATATATATATATATATATGTAGGGTTTGATTCCCGTGAGAAATATAACCTTGGTCTTATATTGCATGAAAGCGTGTGGATGTGGCCATCTTCATAGAAAACGGTGAAATTACATATACATGCCTGTAACTTGTAAGTTTCATCATCTTCATAAAATATAAAATATAGTGCAATATTCATGCAATATAAAAGCATTTTCACCATTTCTCACCAAAAATCTATTTTCTCACATGATCCAATGTCTATATAGGATTGGCTCCGTTGAAAATTAAAATTTTATGAGAAGTGTAAGAAACACTTTGTTAGCAAAATTTCACATAAGTTAACTTGTTAATGTTGGTTGTCATATGTTCTCAAATAATCTCATATATATATATATATATATATATATATATATAGGTGGAGGTTCAAACGAGAACACCTCTATTTTATGAGAATACGAGAACACTTTTATCACATGCGATAATACGCGTGAGGGGACCCTGTGATGTGCAGACGATGTGTTCTACAACTTAGATCACACCAAAGGTTGTCTGCATCTATGATTTAGCATCACATGTGATGGTCTTGATGGATTATAGTATCATATCAACAATAACCTTATCACATGTGATAATACTTGTGAGAGGGCTTAGTAGTGTAAGGGCGACTTGGCCCGCAACCAAGATCGCATCGAAAATCGTCTGCCTCTCTGATTAGTATCACATATGTATCATATGTGATGGAATAATAGTATCACATGTGATTCTCTATAATAAAAGGATGTTCCCGCGTTCTTGTAAAATAAATGTATTATTGTTTGAACCATTCCATATATATATATATATATATATATATATATTTTGTGTGGTTCAAATGAGAAAGCCCAAAATTTTAACAATGGAAAAAAACAATCTTAATCACTAGTTTAAAATAATGATTTCCAAATATTTTTCACTAATTAAGAAAACTATCGAAAATATCCTAATCTATCTCCTATTTTTTTTAAACAAATTTTGAATATTGATAATCATATACTTTTTATCTAATTTTTCACCTTGAAATCATTGACAATTTTACAATATATAAAATGGATTAAATCTCATTTGCCTAAATATCATATGTGAACACGAATAACGACATTTTTTGTTGGTCGTTTGAAATGTAACCAAACATAAAAAAATCTCATTAAACCATTAGCAGACAATAATAATTAGATGTGCATTTGTTCATATATGAATATATGAATTCTAATATAATTCATATTCGAATCCTACATGTATATACATACACATACATATAATTTGTACGTGAATCAATTTAAAACTTATAATTAAGATCTTAAACCACTTCAAGATTCATATATGAATTTTAAAATATA
>NC_037536.1:9711330-9731357 GCF_001531365.2 Cynara cardunculus var. scolymus | reverse complement strand
TTATTTAATTATACAAATGTTTTAAAATACCCCTTAAAGTTATTAAAGTTAAATGTGTATGAGAAAGAAAAAATATTTTATTAAATGTATTAAATATTTTATTAATATAATTAATGCTATAATTACTAAAATACAGTAACTGTTAGAGTTCGATGTGAATTTTTCTGAAGGTTTTGATTCTTTATACTCTATTATAGAAAAATTTATAGCATGGCTGTCATAAATAATCTTAGGTTTCTTTAAATTAGTCATAATTGTCCATATTTACATATTTTGCCATTGAGGTCTTGACTATTGAAAAATCTCATTTGAATCCCCCCCGATCCCAACACATGAACAAAATTATAGTCAGTTTGGGGTCGGGGTTAGGGACGAGGGCATACCCAATAGGGTCAACATGAGGATTCCCAGGTCAAACCGGGATGTTTTTGCCATTTCTAGTTAAAGGATATGTATGCATAGATCTCATCCTCCTTTCAAGTATGATGTATTAGATTCACTTGATTTGGATTGGTTAACGTACTTTGGTTTAAGAAGGTCTCACTCACTAGTCTTCCTATTGCTTTTGTAGAACTCCCTTCTTGTATTAGCAAATCAAATCATCATCCATTGATACAACACCAACATTAGTTGATTCTAATTCCTATTAAACGCCAAATACTACCAAAACCATTTTGGTACCTTAAATAGGAACTAAACCTAAATACGTTCATTTTCATGCAATCTCATACGTAAACTAGGTACCTAAAGTCACATCTAAGGTACCAAAATGTAGGTTATGAAAGCACATTACATTTTCATACAATTTGCCTTGAGCTAATTAACTAATATAAACAGGACTTAAACCAGACTTTTGTCACACAAAAGGACCTGGACCTGGACCTGCTAAATATAACCGAGATGGACGAGGATCAACCACACTCGGGTCAAGCCAGACCTTGATGGGAGCATTTTGCTAGGCTAGGACCTCTAAGAGTGACAAGGTTGAGAACCAAACTGGTCCTTCCAAGCCCAGCCAAGCCACCAATTCCCCACCTGTTTAAACCGAATAAAAAACTTTCGTTCCCAAATCCCCTATCCCCTTCCTGACCAATCATGTGAATACACATCAATATTTACTATTTAATATAAATTTATTTAAGTCATCTTTTTATGCTCTCTCCTCACCAAAATGATGATGTGGCTTTAAGTGATTGGTGGACAATGAACATGGGGGCAGTAGATTTTTATTCAAACCACATTATGCAGAAAAGTGCAAAGAGGATGAACAAAATATTCATTTACCTTGTAATCAAATAGAGTGCATGCTATTAGATCTAGAAAGACTGGGGCATGTACCTGCAAAGGCAAAAAACTGAAACAGAAGATCCAACTCTAGAGGTCAGACTACATATTGCTAACATTCGATTAAAACTAATTGTTAGAACATTTTTTTGAAAGATACAGGTTCAAAATGTCATGAAGAAAAATTGAAGCATGAGTGAGATATATTCAAGAAAATATCTAATTAAAAGGTTGCAATGAGTTAGCAAAAAGTACAATCTGCAGAGCAATCTAAGTGCTTCTCTAAATGGGACAAGCAGCACCATCTTAAATGCATGTTAACCCGAAAATGTTACAAGTCAAGTTTATATATCTCTCACCCGCTTTCCAACTTCGTTTCATGTTGCTACTCACCTTGTAAGCAGTACAGTTGCCTAACATTCCCAGAGGCTGCAAAATGATTATAAAAACAAGAGTTAATGATTATATTTTAGTAACAAAAAGACATCATACAGTAAACCGGTGAACCGATTCCTGGTGGTGCTTTGAAACTTACGTTTCAGATATTAATATTTGAAACAATAACTGAAACAAAGTAAGAAAACACAAAATTCTACAACTCTTGGATGACATATTCTGGACTTTATCCATGCAAATCAGTAATTTTTCATGTCAGGAAGACACTAGTACCTCATGGCTGGAAGTTTAAACAATAAGTTTACTTAGAAATATAATGTAGCAATTTTCTTCAAATCTTGATCTTGATATCGTTAAGGACTTGGGTAGAAAATACCAACATTTTGAGGCTGGAATACTCCCTTCATCCCAAAATAAATGTCCACTATGACAAAGGCACACATTTTTAAAAATGTGTAACTATTACACTTTTTAATTAACCAAATGACAATTTTACCCTTAATACTAGAGGGAGTAATGAATTTCTCCATTTTGTAATAAAGGGTAGAATTGGAAAGAAGGCACTTCCTTTTGAAAGAAGACTTATTTAGGAACAAACTAAAACAAAAATACGGACATTTATTTGGAGACAGAGAGTTTAACTTGTGAATGCATATACAAGAGCACAAGCAGTAATTGCAAAACCCTAAATCTAAACGTAGGTAATTTCTATAATTATGAATCGGAATTTCCAAACAGTCAATGGTGCTACTAGGACAGATCCCAAGAGTATGCCAATCACAAACATGAAATTCAGAAACATGAAAACTAAATAGCATTGACTGAGGAACTAAAGAACATCTTTAATATTTAGAGAAAATGGTCCTAAATGATCACTCAACCTTGCATTAATAGGGAATGAATAAAAAGTTCACCATGAAAACAAAAAATATAGGAGAAGGAAATGTGAAGAGAAGTGTCGTCAACATTACCATATAACCAGTCTTTAAAGTACACATGAAGTGCAGTTGATAATTCCCGTTTTCTGCTATCTTCCAGTTGTGTTTCTCTCAAAATCTGTTTAACCTCCACCAAGTTCTTGTCCTGCGAAAAGCAAAACAAGTACGTTGATAATAGACTGCATTAGATCAAATTGACTGGTGATTGAACTTAGCGCTCGCTCGTTGGGGTTGTTATGAAAATTTGTTTCCGAAACAAGCCTCGTTTCTTTTGGAAGGTGAAAAGTAATTATGAAAAGTGAACGGAAGAACCGTAAGCCTTTTAGAAAGAAAAAATGGGTAAAAGTGGCTAAAAAGATAAGGTACTCCTGAAGAAGACATTCACGGATTATGAAATAATGATGACCAAAACCTACATTTCTCTGCTGAGATGACATGTAGACATCAGGCAATGGAAATGGATTGTCTTTTGTGGACCCAGATCCTTCACCTTGAAACCAATTTGGAATCTGTAAGGAAGCAAATAAAACATGTACCATAGATTAGCATTATAAAGAGTGATGCATGCTTCATGAAGGCGTCGAGAAAAGATCATAAAAGCTTTATGTTCAGTTTTTCCAAAATCTTAGAACCCACTTAACCAACTAGGGCCATTAGATAGGACTAGAAGGGTACCTGCGCAATACAGCGAGATACATCTCCATTTCAATGTTTCGTTTCATTCTGTCTCCGTCGATGTTGTAATACGATTTTACGGGGTACTGGAAAAACGATAATGTTTTTATTTTTTGAATAAAATATAAATTTGAAGGTATCATTAAATTTTGAAAAAAATGTATCGATTTTAGTATCAAATTAGATATTTAAAAGTGCTTGTTTTCTTTTGAGTAATTTCTTTAATTCAATTTTTTATTATAATTTAATTGCGATTTAACAATGAAGTAATTCATTTTTATTTTAATAATATTATTTTATAAAGATAATAATTAGTATATTTTTAGAATTCAATGACTATCCTAAATATATTTTAGATTTTGTATATTTAAAATGAGATACCTATCCAGTATTTGATTAAGTTATACAAATTCAAACATGGAGCTTTAATAAGTTGTACATACGCACAATTTTACTTGTAATCTTGAATTTTAAGTAATATTCATCAATAAACATTACTTAATGCATAAAAAATGGTTTTTAAAAGTTTTTGTCAAATGCTTTATAATAAAGTATAGACATGAAGACAAATGGAACATAAAATCAGGATGCCACACTATACAGAGAGGTTCAACGGGAACAGCAAAAATATCGGAAACATGGACACAAATCTCAACCATTCGATGGATATGATCCAAGGATGTGATTAGAAAGGCGGTTACAACTTTATTTTTAAAACAAAAAAGATCCACACCCTAATTTTTAACCGAAAATAGGCGAAATATGATCAAAATTGAAGTCAAACAAATTATACCATAAAAAACACGTATTTTGTTCTCTTTAATTTGACATTCATCAGTTTTTTGTGTTTCCACATTTCCAACCTTTTTATTGTTTCCATTTGATCCCTCCCCAATATATATATCGGGGAATACTTAAATGAGAACCATAAATAGGCTGAGAACCATGAAAACCACTTATCATGTGTTGTTTCACATTGTGAAACAATGCAAATGAATGTACAATGTTGTTATGTATTTTTCTTGTTTCACATTATGAAACAACACTATACATTAACATGTATCGTTTCACAATGCAACAACACATGATCGGTGGTTCTCACGGTTCTCAACCTCTTTGTGGTTCTCATTTGATTATGCCCCTATATATAGGCACACATATGCACAAATGTGCATATCAAATTTGCTACCAAAAAAAAAACACAACCATACCAAAAAGTTGGTAAACTGATCAGGTTCTAAGCAGGTAGCAGACTCAGTTTGACAATCAGATACACCAGCAGGATGAGACAACGAATCATGTGGATCTACTAGACCCAGCGCAATAGGCTCATCCCATCTGTTAGGACTAGCCTCAACACCAACTTGCTTCATGTGTTCCTCCAACTGTGGGTAAAATGTATTATATGGTGCCACCTGCATTCGAAGGGCAAATGATTCATATAAAATAACGTTTTGCATATCAATCTTGTATGCAAAACAATAAAGAAAGAAGAACATAATAAGATTTGATGCCTACATCAAGCTATAATCTTTCAATGCAAGTAAGTAGTTCCCGTGCCCCACGCTTCTAAGTATATATCTCTAGGATGAGGCACTTCAAAAGTTATGAGTAAAGCATATGTTTATGAGCCACCATACTCAGATGGTGTAACAGTTTAGACAATGTATCCGCAGCTAATCTTACACCTCTGTATAGAATAAATGCAGTGGATCCAAATGCATGCACTAAATGAACAGCAGTTTCTCAGTACGTCCCATAGTGAACAACTAGAAATCAGAATACAAATAATTTCCAACAATGTCAAACAATATTGGAGCTAGGAAAGTCACTGCTGGCAGTTTCAAACTAAATCAGCAAAGAGCTTTGACAAGTTAAACTACCAGACACTCTGAATAAACCGATGCCTAATCACTTCCTCCCCCTTCTATTTATACTTCTAATAACCAACTTACTTGGCTAATTGACCAGCCTATTGTCTGTTGGTGATTTTAGTGTCACCGGTTTCATTTGGTGTAAGGGGTAAATATATGAGAGCTAAAGGGGATATTTACTTAGTTTTTTATGCAAGTTAGAAGGTGCAGAGCGCACACTTGTATAAGACTAGATTGATCCCGGTACGACCAAAAAGGCGGGGGGGCAAGGGGGCCGCGCCCTTGGCGAGGGTGCCGCTGCCCGGTCAGCGGGCAGGATCGAGGGAGCCGCCCTCGCGGGGTTCGGGGCAGCGCTCCGGACCAAAATTTTCGTACGAAGGCAGCTGGTTAGTTCCTAACGGACTAAAATTTAGTTTCTAACGGAGGTTTTGGATCTAACTTCTCATAACCTTCCAACTATCTTTGGTCTTATCCTTATCATTTGTGGATGATTCTGAGCATATGTACTCATTTATACTCGTTTTTTTTACTCTTCAATCTGAGGATCGGAATATTAAAAACCTACAGTAACGTAATCTAATTTCTATGCCTAAGAATTAGATTGTTCCTTCTTGGATTATCCCATAATCAGAATTTCGTGCAACCCAAGGCTATAGGATCGAAATATCTGATTTGGAAAGTGATATACACGATCCAAGCAAGTGTGATTTCAGAAAACCATCCTATTGTCCATTTACCCCAACAATGTCCCTACTATCTATATGTGTAGGAATACCCACCTCAAGGTGGAAAGAAAAATAATCGCCTTTTTTGGGTTTCCTCATGTCCAAATCTTTTAAGCTCGTAGTTGTCGTCTTCTTCAGCGTATCTTCTTGCAATTTGATCAATGCTTTCATTTGTTTCTTCAATATCTAAATATTTCCTTTTATTGATTTGATCACCACTAGTACCATGCTCCCCTTCAAAAAATTCCCAAACGTATGTCCATTGGCTAAATCCAGCTGGGTTCCCACCCACTTTATTTCCTCAGATCCACCTGTTACTCTTCTGGACAGCCACCTTGCCTTCTGGAATTTTACACTTGTCAGCCCCTTATTTTTCTCTTGCCAAGTAAGTGCCTCTTGTCTTCGTATTTGTTCCAGAAATGCATATGTCGATGTATGCCTGTATGGTTGAAACCTTTAGGGCTTGAGAGATAAAAAGAGTGTTAAAGTTTTTGGGCTTAAGAGAAGGATATCAGTGTGGGCCTCACTGGAGCATTTGAAGTCCAATAGAATGAATAAACCCTTGGTTTTTCTTAAAACGTACATACGGCCGTTCCTAAAAGCAGACGGTGCAAATGCTGAACCATGGAAGACTAGGGACGAAAGTGATGGCTATTGTGATAGGGTTAACAGCAGCAGTGGTAGTGACAACGGCCGCGGTAGTGGTAATGACGATGGTAGTGGTAATGACGATCGTGGTGGTAAGCGATGGTTATTGCCCAACCAAAATCTTACCCTGCTGTAATTACTTGTTCTCTCTACCGAATTCTTGTTCTCCTTCTCTTTGTCGATTGTCGATGAAACCTGGAATAGTCTCTTGCCCGTTCTTCGTTTCTTCTCTGCCAAAGACTTCTTTGTTGTCGATTTACTCCTCACCGTTGATTTTATCTCTGCCTTCCCTTTGTTTTCATAACAGAATCTTGGAATCTTGGAAATGAGGCGTTGAGATGGGGTTAGGGTTTCAAATCTTGACGAGTTATTCGACCTTACCTGGATTGGTGACTTCTGGAACGTATCTTCTTGCACTTCCTGTTCTTTGAGCATTTGAAAATTTTCTTTTATGAAACTTAACTCTGATTGCACGTATCTTAGATCTCCCACGATCTTGTTAAAATTGGCAAGCAAACTCTTGGCCATCTCCAAGATCGACTGCTCTAATACCACTTTGTTGCACATCGTTCAGTCAACAATCAAACGCTTACAGATTCATTTCCAGCTTTTCGAGAGAGCTGGTTCTCTCCAGAGAGGCTTTCGCCAATTACAATACAAACCGATGCCTAATCACTTCCACCCCTTCTATTTATACTTCTCCTCATAACCAACTTACTTGACTAATTGACCAACCCCCACAATTGACCAGACTTATCCCTACTATCTATATGTGTAACACACACACAGAGGGACCAGGAATGTAATTTACTCTAAATATAATGATGCAAAAACACACAGATATACCAAGAGGATCCTCAAATGAACACAGACATAACAGCATATACATGCTAGGGTCATGTTAGTATACAACTCCAACACCTCGACAGAAAAAGATTCCCTACATGTATCATGATACATTATGAATTGCAAGAACTAGATTAAAACTGTACTACGGGGGAAAAAGGTTGCATTTGCAATGAACATACCTGCAGCTTATGGTTATCACCAACAATAAGTGGTTGCTGATTTACCCCCAAAAAGAATACACATTCACGACAATTAGCAATACAGATACGCTTTGCTACTGAAATCACATGAACTCTCTCACAATGCTCAATCCTTACAGCCTGAAAAAAAAACATGCAAGCAAAGTTGAGAAAGTATATTTGATACAGGAATACTAATCTTCAATCAGACATCATCAATGTAGGATGGTTCAGTTCTGTGGGTCCAAAAATGCACTAATAAGCAAATAAAAACATTGAGCTTAAACAGCAAAAAATCATATACTAAGCCAAGCTATGAACTTCCTACTGTCATTAACAGGCAGCATAAACTCATAAATGAAGATATAAGTTTTCTTTGGGTGGAGTAAAATAAAAGAAATCAATTAAATTTGTAAACATTTCAACATCATGAAGTCAGTGAGTGAACCTCAAGAAGCATGAACTTTTTATGTGCATGATGACTAGTGGCAAATGACAAAAAATCATCACATAAGAAGAATATTAGATCTCTCCTCAAACCTAAGTTGATAATGAAGTTAAGAACAATTTAATTCTGTGCAAAAATAGCTTTTAAGCATAAAAATTGTAGGTTAGAAGAAACTTCGCACTTAACTTTTAGATGACTTACAGTTCAGTTTAGTATGTATCTTTACCACAAGCTAAGCACATAGCAACTTGATAATAATAGTTAAAGTTTAAGATTATACCGAATGAAGCGCCTTTAAGCATATAATTATTGGCCAAAAATTATATGCACTTAAGACAGGAATGACTGCCAGTCCTCAGACCATATGCGTACCTTCCCAACAGCACCGAGCACTATAGTCGCGTCAGAGCATCCATATATTGTGGCATATCTCAAAGGAGCCAACAGATAAATGACAGATTCATGGCAATTTATGATCTGCAGAGATAATACATTTCAATTAGAGATGAAGGAATATCATAGAGCAGTAGAGATTCCATTTTCCCTGTCACAACTGGTTCCCGGTTCACTTCTAATAAAAAAACTTAATAAGATATTCACATTGACATCCAAGCCTGGCTAAATTGTTTGAGATGTTTTGCTTGCAATTAGCTTAAACTATGAGAGGAGCTCCTGCTCTTAACTAACCAACCAAGAATCATCATATAGGACATCAGCTTCAACATAATATACTAATGTTAACCATAGGAAAAGGCCTCCTAACAGAGAACAGAATTAATGGATAAAAAAATTGTGTCAATGTTAAATGGAAAGGGTAAAGGGGATGATCGGAGCATAACCACAAATTGAAGATAAGGACAAATGGTTAACCAATCCCAAGTAGTCACACAAAGCAACACGATAGACAAAAAATAAAGAAATGAGGGAACAACATTCTTCCGGTTAACCACAAGGGTGGTGCCTGATTGATTTGAGCTTGGCTCCAAAGGTCAAAGTGACTCGAGGTCCCAAGTTCGAATCCAAGGAGGAATAAAATCCCCTTGTGGCCACGGAGGTTCAAATGCGGTGACTCCAGGCTACCCACGAAGCAGGTGGTCGCCCTGGGATTAGTCGGCTCGCATAGTGGGTCGGATATCCAAGTTAATTAAAAAAAAACATTCTTCTAGTCAACATTTAAAAAGATGGCATGAACTTGGTCTATGGGGATTGATACAATTGAGATTTAGAAGTGTAATGCGTAGAGTCCCAAATAAATCTGATATCTAGGCAATATAATAATTTTGTATTTATATTCCTTTGTATTATTCTAATCTATGGGAGGAAACAACTACTGATTCCTATCTACAGTCTGCTGCTGGACTAGAAGACCTGCACATCCACCCAATAAATGGGCATAGCCATTACTTGCTTAGACAATCAATATCCTATAGTAATTCCTGTACTAAGTGAAAAAGAGATACTAGTTGGTAGTTCTTGACTGGCAAGAGCAATGTTCAAGTTTCTTTTTTTTTTTTTGAAGTATATAATATTTATATACGGCAAATAGAACAAATAAACTCACACACCCTCCTCACCTTTGGTGAGGTTTGAACCCTTGACCTCCTAGGCGGCCAAGGACTCACATGCCGCTGGGCCAAAGGCCCTTTGGTGTGTCCAAGTTTCTTGTTTCAATGGTTTGTTCATATTAAATGATAACTACTATACATCTCCAAGGACACTCAAACATGAAATAGCTTATTCAGCTGGAAGTGCCAACTTTCTTATCCATTGGAATATCACTAAAAAAACAAGTGTAACAAACAGACTAGGACACTGGAACTTGTAGACGTGGACCTGAACAAAAGAGGTTATCTATCTAGGTTTGACAGAAAGTATAAATGTACATTAGTTTCACAAGAAGCATTTGTGAGACAAAGCATGAGCAGCATGTAGGGACAGCTATGGAACTTCTATAGATTTGTTATTCAAACCCTCGTTAGCTTGCACTTGACGGTGTGTTGTAAGCTACGACCGTGTTCCATGCTTCCACAACCACAGTTTGCTTCAAAATTTTATGAATAGTTTGGATATATCTCTTTAGATTTATGCAATTGTATGTGCCTCAGACAGTAACTGCTATGTTATACTGAATGGAGCTCTTATTTTAAAAACCTTTTTTCATATGTAGACGCTAAAATGCGAAACAAGCGGATTGATAAAAATCATTTATGTAAAGTTTATCATAATACTATTTCCAAAATAATTTATAGCATCCTAATTTATACACATGCACAGGACCATATCGAAGATAAAAAAGCGACCAGTATTCCGGTCATGTACACAAATCCCAAAAAGAGTGATCATTTAGTTTATCAAGGATACAATTTACCAGAGCAATTCTAGGAAGTACAGCTGCATAGTGTATATATTAAAAGAAATAGTGGAAGGCCAAACAAAAGCTAACCTTTACAAAAGAGCTTTTAAGTTCAGATGCTTGCTTTACATATGATTGTTTAGAGATTCCCTCTATCGAGCTGGAACCCTTAGCACTGGTTGACACTTTCATCGTGTTCGCATAAGCATCAGACATCATAGCATCCTGATCAGATACATTAGTTGGCCCATTCTCTTTTGCAGCAGCTCTTTCAGAGATATGTTCCATGGCAGAAGAAATATTCTGTACAATCCAATCATGAACCTGTGCTGCAGGAACTGGAGCAGCGGGCATATCAGGATCTGAATTAGCAAAAAATGGAGCATTCTGGCTCAATGGAATTTTCTCTGATCCTTTTTCACCAAAATAGATCAGAAATGCAAGGTGCTCAAAATTTTCCATTGTCAAAACCTGGAAACATTAAAATGTCATCAATACGGAAAAGCTTAAAAGATGCCCCAACCAAAATCCAAACAACAAATACATACAGATGCCAGAGCAACAATTGACGGGGGTAAAATGAAATTTTGAACACTTCGGCTAGATATTGGAAATAGCAAGTAACCTAAGTGATATTCTTGCTATTATCATACATTTTTCAACATATTAGTGTTTCAGTATGTGATGTAAGGCTTCTATGGTTATGGAGTGTTTGAAAACGTTATGAATTCCTCAATTGTCTTGTATGATCTCTTGTTGTTTCCTCAAGCCTTCTTACCTTGGCAGCTAGGCAGTACCTAGTGACTTGTGGTAGATATGAAGGTTATAAGACTTCCCTTTAGTTATGTTATTTCTACATTTCAGGACATAATAAAACATAAAATGTCTCTAGCTTAGGTAGGATAAAATTGAGAAAGATTTGCAAACAAGATGATTATCAGATCCTGCTCCCCTATGAACAACTCTTGTAGTATTTCCTACATGTACCTCTCCGATGCTGACTCCTTCCTTTCTCTTCAAAGTGGCATGAACTTATTTTTGTATTTAAGCCCTACTAACTTCAAAACAAAGGCTATGTCCAAAGTTTATACTACATTACCATCTCATCTTCAATTAGAAGTCCGAGATTATAAGTATCATTGAATGGTTTCTTGCAGTCTTCTCTTTACCTTCATTTCCTCCTCATAAGTTTACAAGGCATAACCATACAAGCCCATAACATCCTAATGAGCACAACATCCTAATGAGCACTCACCAGCACTTTGAGGAGCCACATTTTGAACACATAATCAGCTCACAGCACTCTAACTTTCTCAAAGCAAAGAAAACTTTGTAAGTTATAGTACAGCCGAACTTCAATAAAAAGCACAACTCTTCTACAGAGCTGTCATTTCATATCTTGGCACCCAGCAACATGCCTCCCCTTTCATTCTTCACACAGATTAAGACTCAGACACCTAGAATCTCCAATTGATTTTTATGATCTGCTGAGCTTAACCACGTCCCTGATCATGCCAGCCAAACAATCGACACACAACCCAAATGAAGTTGTATGCCAAATGATAAGGTATTATGATTGTTATCATGCCACTAGTCGTGTGTGTTTGTGTGTTTTAGTTTTCATACAGATTGCCATCCTTGCTTTACCATAAACAACAACTAGCTAAGAATAAATAAAATGAAGTCGAACAAGTTGTTAACTTCTCATGCAACCAAAAGACTTATACTACGCCTTTTTTAACTTATCTCACTGAAACATTGCATCCATGTTACCAAATGCAACCTGTGTAAAGCAATATCAAAATTGCAAGCTAATCCAAAGCTCTTACTTAGCTAGAAAGAAAGAAACTAATTTTGTCCAATTAAAGGTTTTCCCCTTCGCAACAGGAAAAGGAATTGAGTGGTCACAAGATTCCAAATTTATTTTGAAACTTGCATTGAACTATTTATCCAGCTCCCTTCCTCCAGACCAGACTCCAGAGAGTTGGCAGATAGCAAACTGCCATCATCTCCACATTCCCCCCCCCCCCAAAAGAAAGTTCATGACACTACCTCCATTCCCAGAATATTTACTCTTAATAAATATTAATAAAAAGCAATATGGTCTGGCTTGGTTGCATTAAGAAGGCAAAAGACAATTTAATAATTGTTAGATATAATATCATAAGGGAATATTTGACTGTCATATAGAACTTCAACAAGCTAGAATCTGTCAACATAAAAAGCATTGTTAAGATTTAATGGAGCAGTTTCAACCAAACCAAAACAGCAAAAATGTGCAGCATTATAACGGTGTGTACATGCATATGCGCAAAACTGACAGACACAAACAAAAGATGCTTGGACTAACGTTCTAATAGTTAAATAACTAAGAAGGAGCATCAAGATGTAGCCTTGATTGACAAACCAGTGAATCTTCGCCTTCACCTTGGCTATCCACAGAGTCAGCCAACAGAGATATTATGTTTCCCAGATGCTTCTGTAGATAGGATAATTGATGTGCTTCTTCATCAGCTTGTGATGGCATAGACCGTCGGACGTTGCTGCGTGCAAGCTGCTTAATTTAATACCAACTATTGAGTGAGAAAAGATTCCAAGAATGAAATCACATTAAAAGAAAAGAGCACACAAAAGCCTTCAACACAACGAAAGTGCAAAAGACTTGTAACATTAAAGCCACATAAAAACACAAACTATATATATAACGTTAAAACATCAAATACCTGAGTTTCATGTGTTCGGTATCACAGCGTTCAATATATATACACATCATGCATGTATGTATGCATTAGCAGAAATACATATGTGTTATTTTGTGTTTATGATGATGAGTTATAAGTATTCTTGGAAAAGGTCCTACGTCCAGCCTAACGGTTTTCAGTTTGTTAAATCCTAAGAAATTAACCTAGTGGTTGGTGGTGGAAACAACCTTCAAAAGTTGGAACCAGAAAAGAATCTTAAGAAATTGGACAGCAACACCGTCTGAGTGAAGTTGTAATGCATGCTACTTGCACGCTGATATTGTAATTGTTGAAATTGGGAAAACATAAATTGTGGCAGCAAGTGCTAGCCCATGATTAATAATTCTAGATCTCACTTACACTATTTTAAATACTTTTCTCAATAAAATGGTGATAGTGCAAATATACACCAAGTATGAACTCCCCATCTAATTAGATAGAGCCTTAGTGTCAACAGACATCCAAAAATTAGTTCAGGGACTAATTTGGACTTCTGCTGAAGCTTAAGAAAAAGCTGTAGCATTTCCTAGTTGACAGGGCTCTCTGGACGTGAAGTAATTCTCAGGTGATTTCAACGTGGTTACTATCTAGCTGTCATATGGCACATGAAGCATTATAAGCTGGTATGCATTTTGCTGCATGATTAATTGCTTATTTGCTCCATCTGACCAAACCGGCTATGTAGCCAGCCACACACCTCCATTTTGCTGTTCCTTAGTTCAAGCTTATGAACTAGTACTGTATGACATTCCTATCAAGATTTTTTAACGATATTAAAACTTGCATTGACCACTAGAGTGAACTAATGCATTTTCCAGAGAGTGAAAAAGAATATATGATAGAAACAAGTATTGATGTTCGGCTAATGAAAGCATAGAAGCACACTGTAGGTGGAAAAATTGGTATCTAAGATAAGTTGGACTACTACTCAAGAACCCTAGAGAAAGGTGCTTATAGACCATTGATTACTATTCAGATTGGTACATTTCTCAAGAGTCAAGTTCTGTATGCTCCTTCAACTGCATGATTACAAATGATGGCAATTGACTCGACATACTCACTTCTATAGGAAAATTCCATTAGAGGATTGTTACTAAAATCAAATAATACAAGCCTCTAGACACTGTCTAAACAAAGACTATGGGCCATGAACAAGGGAAGTCTGTTGGAAGCCTATAACTTGATAAAATTATAAAATCAAGCCAAAAAAATAAACTAGGTCCAACCAACTAAAAGGTGTTTCTAATTGACCCAATTTGTATGCCAAATAGCAATATAAGGACATGCTAAATAGGGCTTTTTGCTACTACAACAAAAGCTTAAATCATGCTGCTTTACTTGTGGATAGCAGGAAAGATATTTCTAGACATTACAGGCTTCATCTCAAATAGCATAGAGATGTTAAGAATGTCTTCAATTTTGAAAAGGTGGTGTCGTAATCAAGATCCTGGAGCATATTAAAAAGTTATTAAAATAAGAGCCTTTCTATAGAAGATTTAATAAATTAATGATAAAAGATAGAGATTTGAAAATAAGCTCCATTGCAAAAGGCCAAAACACTGGCAACAGTCTCTTCCCATCTTAATTCTTAAAGAAGTGGCAAACCGATTTGTTTCTTTAGCTCTCCATAAACCAATTACTTTTTTTCCATAAGAAGTGAGCTTAATACTGTCAAAAGCTTACATCTTCCACTCGAGTTGATGAACCGATATGATATCATCTGCTCTCCCAGTTGCGCCTATTCTTTTATTTTATTTCCCAAAATCATAGATTTAAGTCTAATCACAGCTAGCAACCTCGGTGCAAAGCTAAGCAGCCGTTCAAAATTAAAGCATCCGCAGAAATTGGCGAAATCTCATGTTACAACTAACAGATAAACCAGAAACAAGCAATGAAATCACCTGTAACGGCGTAAGAGCTGATAAGAAACCATCGAATGCAGAAGTAGACGGCCAAACATCGGCAACAGCAGCGGAGTCCTTATGTCCCTTAGGAAGCAACCGCTTGTACGACTGTATGTACAAGAAAATAATCAGATCATACACATTGACACCTACAGAATCAACCTCATCGGGCTTAGCCGTCACAAGCGGGTCCGAATCGGAGGGGTGAACGGACGCGATTATATCAAAGACAAGACGGGCGTGTTCTAGTGAGATCTGCAGCGTTTCAGAGAAAACAGCAGAGTCAATTCGGTGTGGGTAGTTGCTGGCAACCGGATGTTGAAGAAGTTTGTCACGGAGAGAGGTTAGGGTTTGTGTGGCGTCGGTGAAGATGAGTTTTTGCAAAGGGATGAGTCCATGCTCGAAAGGCTCCCGTCGTGGATGTATGTAGACAGGTGGTGGTGGTGATGGTGATGAAGGTTGCTCCGGTGGTGGCGCTGCTGCTGGCGTCTCCGTCATTGTGGTGTTGGAGGAATGGATCTGGGGTGTTGAGTGAGACTGTGTGGGACTGGGAGAGAAGGAGAAGGTGGCAATTTGGTGGTTATTGGTTAATCATGGATCATTAAAGCATTTAAACTCCATCAAATTAAAATGGAGAAATCATCATCCCCCCTAAACTTTCCAAAAAAAAAATCATTATCATCAAATTAAAAGAATCCGGAGTTCGAATTTCGGATTGTTTACTATAACATGTATCGTGATAGTACTTATTTTATTAGTACTCACCGGATAAGAGACGTTAAAGTTGTGTTGGATGGTGTATCAATATGTATCAAACTTTTTTAGGCACAATTATATATTTTTTTAGCATGTAGCAAGAGGTTCATTTAAGAAACAATTCCAGAGGCTTTCTCCCATCGAAGTCGGATCAAACGCAAATATTCGACCCGGCGATCAAATTCTTGGTGGGAATCATCAACTTTATAATGTTTGGTAAGTATCTGAAAAGTAAAGAAGTGTCTATAATCCTTCATACGGTTAAAGTTGTTTAAGAATTATGGTTTTTACTGGTCAATATTTGCGGTTTTGACTGGTCAAGCAAAAAATTGAGGGGTAGTTTCGTAACTTTTACAAATAGACGGCAAACAAGTACATATGTGAAACCATTGTTCATATGTGAATCACACGGGTTAACGTATGAATTTGGGTGGCAAAAAATGACCAAACATGCTAATCCAACCCGAACTCAACCCAAAATTAGTAGGTTGGGTTGAGATTTTCAACTCATTTAAATAAATGAGTCAACCCGCCTAACCTATTTAAATAAATGGATTGGGTTGGATTTTTCGACATGTTTTCAACCCGTTTTCAACTCATTTAAAATATTATATAATTTTATTTTATTCTTAATATTATATCTAGTATTTTAATTTTTTATTTTTAATTTTGTTTTATTCTTAATTAAAAATCTTATCGTCATGAGATGAAACTTCAAATTTCAATCGCCTCTATTACTCTTAATCATCATTAAACTATAAGAAAACTCTTTAGTCCATTACTCCATTATCGCCTTCAAAGTCCAATCTAACTTATTTTGAACAATATATTTGTTGTGGTTGTGTTTTATTCAAACTTTGAACAATTTGTTTGTATTTGTGGTTGTGTTTTATTCAAAAAAAGATCAAATAGTATAGTCCCTTTTTTTATTAAAAAAAAAATTAATGGGTCACCCATGTTCAACCCATTTATTTAACAGGTTGGGTTAAAAAAATCATAAATAAATAGGTTAACCCACTGTCAACCCATTTAGGTAATAGGTTGGGTTGGGTAAAAAAATTTCAACCCATTTAATTAAATGGGTTGGGTTTGGTTGAGATTTTCAACCTGATTAATAAATTGGTTGAACCTAAACCCAACCTAACCCATTGCCACCCCTACATATGAATATATAATTCATATGTAAATCATGTGGGTTCACATTATGAATCACAATGGTTCATATATGCACTTGTTTTACCGCATATTTGTAAAAGTTATGAAACTGCCCTCATTATCTTCTACATATCATGTGAGAAATTATTCGGTACTTCATACTCGAACTTGCAAATTTTGACCAAATAAATAGATATAATCACTTATTTACTTCTCAAATGAACCTACGGCTTAACATGTACCTAATTATATATATATATATATATATATATATTCACATACAAAATCATACATGTTCAAAAGTCTTATGCTTCCATTTTTTTTGTGTTGATATAAAATCACATGTGATTTTGTACATTAACGACATTTTTCTTGTTTTCTTGAATAGTTAGTGTTCTCATTTGAACCTTCCACATATATATATATATATATATGTGTGTGTGTGTGTAATAATGTTAATTTTGGTAATATAAAATGGAAATATGCAAAGAGAAAGAAAGAGATACAGTTGTTAAGTAATTTAATTAGATACAAAATAAGAATATCAAATTATGAATTTACTGTTTTATTTTATTTAAAGAAATAGTATTGATTATCTTAAATAATAGGTTCACATCGAATCTCACAGTTATCACAAACTACCGAGTTTTTATTTGATTAAGCCCTATATACATAGCCCACGATTTACCTCAATCCCTTCAGCCTCGTCCCATACGCTTTAGCCATTTAGGTAACTATTAGCAATTCAACTCAATGCCCTAATTCCTTCCATTTTCTACCATATTTTTTGATCTGCCAATTCTCGATTACAACTCCATACCTGCAATTCCTTCTCCTAAGGTCTCTATTTTAAAAATTGAACTCTTCTAGCCAGCTATTCTCATTAATTTTTGTTTCCCAATGACCAATTTTATGATTGAAGCACTAAGCATGACCTTGTTTTTCTTTTCTAAGTGTTTGATCAGATGCTATAGGTATTATTTTCAAATTTGATTGTTGAGACCAGCAGGAACCATGACTCGGGATTTTTTTTCCCTACAGAAGGAAGATGAAATTGATAATGGAACTTCAATACCTACTGAGAACATGAGGGGCCAAAATATCAGCCCTTATAGAAAAACCCTGTATAACGTCTTGGTATGTCTTTGCTGATATTAACTATCAATCTGATCCATATAAAGGTCGATCCTAAATTGGAAAGGAATTGTAGTAGGAAACACACCGATTGCTTAGAAGTATATTAAGCAAACCCTTGTAGCTACCTTCTCAGACTATTCCAAGAATATTACTCTACATGATATTTTTTAAAAGTGTATATGGTTAAGGACTATCATTACACATATTAGAGGAACTAATGGTTTGAGTTCAACCACTATCCTACTTGCATATATGAAAATAAGCATCATGTACGCAAATGAAAAGTAAAATACATAAAGGGTGATAACACAAAGCATATTCTGCTTAAGTTTTTATACAATCAACAATAACAAACACTTTTCAAGATTCAAGTAAATCAAATAAGTTGTGAAGAGAATATAGCATTTTTGTTTACCAAATCATTACATATAACCATATATATTTGGAGACATGTATAAAGTATTAAAATACAAACGTTTTTCAAACTCCCTTGATTAATGAACGAATCAGGAGGAGCAGTAGACAAAAGGGGAAGTCTACTATATATGTTGTGCTTTTTCAAAAACTCTAGATCTTTGGACTGTATTTTCCCATCTCTATTTTGAACTAATTTTGATTTTGATATTTTGTTGGCAGATGCATTGGTGACATTTTTACAACTAAAGAGTTCAAGCCTCATCAAAGGTAAAGTATAAACTTAAAGAAAGTAGTGATACTTGTACCGATATAATTTTGATTTTGATCTTTTGTTGGCAGATGCATAAGTTAATTATGGTGACTTATTGGATTATATGTATTTTCATGTTATAGTGTAGAAAGGTTAAAGTTTCATATAATAGTAATTTTTGGTGGATGTCTGCTTCAAATACGACCATGACCTATTAATCTATTATTTATACTATATTATAAAGGATTTGACAAAAACTCTTATAAACCATTTCTAATGCATTAAGTATTGTTTATTGAGGCATATTACTTAAAATTCAAGATAATTAAATCAAGATATATCTCGTTGCATTGTGCGAGTACCATTCTCGTTTCTACATAACGGAATGGTGGTCTTTGAGAGGTATAGTTTGTTTTGTTTTAATTTTTTGATATCAAATGTTTGTATATAACACATCAAATACTAGTACATTCAAAAAAGGCAAAGTACTAAAATGACTTTAAATTAGGGTTGATTTAGAATTAGAAAAAAATGACATGTCAATAAATATTGGTGACATGTAGATCAGTAACTTGTTTAGCAGGTAAAATATGTGTAAAATAGAAAGAAAAAAAATAGAAGTTTGTTAATATTAATTGAGAAAAAATAAACTTCGAAGCCGTTTACTAAATACTTACCCGAGCAAACACTTACCAAGTCACATTACCTTATAAATGAATATGACAAAGACTAAAAATCTTACCCGATAAGAGCGATAACAAGGACCTAGAGTCTTATCCGGTAAGTGAGGGTGCCGACTCTTACCATGATTAACGCTTATCTGGTAACTTGTTGCATACAATATCATCTTGGTAGATTAAAATCTTACCCGATAAGTAGATGATAGTGTTAAATTTTTCCGAAGATAAATGTTTGATAAACAACCCCTTTCTTATATTAATATTAAATAGGAACTAAACAAAACTTTATTGTATTTATCAGGACATCCTTTGCATGTTAAATGTGAAATTTTGAAAAGGGCACTCGAAATTTTGGGGCCAAAATCTACATGCGTTTAGGGTCTTTTATCGACATGTATAAAACTATAGCCGAAATTATTTAGGTTCAAACCATTAAGTGTTTGGTTTTATATTCAAATCATTAATGATTTAAGTTTAGTTTCAAAATGTTAATCGTTTTAAGTTTAGTTTATTTTTGTTCTTAACATATATTTTCTGTTATCTCATTTATCTATACTATATTATAAAGCATTTGACTAAAACTCTTAAAAACTCTTAAACTCTTAAAAACTCTTAAAC
>NC_037536.1:9690860-9709725 GCF_001531365.2 Cynara cardunculus var. scolymus | reverse complement strand
TTGATACTAATATCGATATATTTTTGTCAAATTTTTATGATATCTTCAAACATATATTTTATTCAAAAATAAAAACATTATCACTTTCTTAAAATCACATAAAGCCATATTATAATATCGACTGAGATAAAGAAGAAAATGAAATATTAAAATCATGATGCATCTCGCTGCATTGCGCGAATACGCTTCTAATACAATATAATTAAAAGTTTTGGATGTAACATGATCTTAAAAAAAATAAAATAAAACTTCCCTTGTATTTATCTGTATTTTGTCCTTTAAAAAAAATAAAACAAGTAAAATTAAATTGATTGTACGTGTATTTTATTTGACGTTTGTCAATCGTGTAGACTCGGTTTCTACCGAACGACTTCCTTCCGAAGATCTTTGCTTAGTTTACAATACTTTTCAAAGGAGGAAAAAGCGTCAAGCAGCCGCTGCCTATCACACATTTGATCAAAATCTGATCAATCGGACTTCACAAATTGCTGGGTACCAAAGAGATTTGAAGTAAATCCGATTCATCATCATCATTTACTCACGAGTGAGTCTATATCTTCTAGTAACTTAGTTTCTATCAAAAAATTTCGATCCGTTTAACCAATTTCATTACTCCAATTTCAAATTTTATTTCCTGATGCTCATTCGTTAGGGTTTAACGAAAGCTATTTGTATTGTGTTACTGCTAGTAATAGTTAATACCCCAAGAGTTCATGAGTGAAGTTTCTGAATCGAACTTGATTTGTGTAGCCAAGGCTCAATAGATACTTGATAGTAGCTTAGTTGGTAATCCAAATTTGAAAAGAGAAAGAATATTTGAATCTACTGTGATTTGTAGTTGTACTTTTAGACCTGTCTGTCTCAGATCATGGACAACTTGTCAACATAGAAACAAAACTTCAGCGTGAGAGCAGAGTTTCACTTCACATTTATAGGGAGTTATGAATTAATGGGTGGGCGATTGAGTTTTCGTCCTGGTGTACTCTCCTTGGGGTGAGGTTTCCAGGGTCTTCATTCAAAAGATCCATTATGAGGATCTGGGATCCTGTGAACCATACCCGTTTGGGCTGATTGATCATGCAGGTCGTGAATGGAGCGGAATGGGAACCTGAGATCTTGCACGGGGAAGGTAGAGGATTAGTTGTTAGAGCACAAACAACAAGTAGTGTGAAATATGTAATGATGTATGTATGAACGGTGTCAAGACTTGCCTCTTAACCTATGATTCGGAATTAGCAAAATCAGTCTGGAATTGGATTAGATTGAGCTGTCACTTCAATTCCAAACCTTGAACTTCATGCTCCAAGGGATAAGTTGCATTTCAGTAGTTTTGTGGTAGATTTGAAATCTCAAATATTGATAAATGTAAAAATATGCAGTGTAAATATGTAAGAAGTCATAATGATGTAGAAAAAAAACTCAAGGTAAGGGGAAAGTAATTAGTTATAAATTAATGCTATATTCTTCTACCAATTCTCTAAAAAGTCATCCCAAAGGACATTTGGCAGAATCATACGGTACTTAGATTTTTTCATAGTGGGTCATGTGGCGTTTAGATTTCTACCAAGTATCATTTCGGAGATTTTAGGACTGGTTGGAGGATACATCATTAGTCTTATTTATGGGGGAGGCAAGAAGAACTAGGCATCTGCAGAAGCCCTAGGCAAAGACGTTTGTGCACAATAGGAATAATGTTTTACTGTGCATTGTGTTCAATAATATCAGTGACAGTAACTTTTTGTTAAAAAGCCAAAAGGCCTTTGGGCTTTTTGACTGTCCAACTCAATATCTTAAAATATAAGTCATCTTTCTACAATGCACAGTTGGCCTTATAGAGAGCTAATTAACCAATAAGTAAGTTAAGACAGCCTATTTTGGATACAAGGTCAGAACAAGTAAATGATCATAATGTCTCTGAGCTAAAAAAGCTTAAACCTCTATAAACGTATAATGGTTGATGTTCCTTATCAAAATTAGTCTCATAATAAGTAAAACTGGGTGCACCATGCTTATTACTAGGTGAATTTCTCATTACTAGGATGACAGCAATCATATTTAGTGTGCTCAATTTCTGTTCATGATCCTTTTGGTAAATCTGTGAAGACTGATATTGGATGTACTCAAATCGTCAATTTGGTCGACAAATTAGTGGGAAGTCATAATTTCTTCTCTTCATTTTGTAGGTTAGGGTTAGGGAGGCTCATAGAACTCTGATGCTAATATGGTATTTCTATTTGCCTTTGGAGAAGCTGTATTATTTCAGCATAGGCGCAGATAGATTTGTTACTCTAAGAAGTGATGGCGAATTCTTCTTTTGCCATTACTGGAAAATTGTCCATTTCTGCATTGATTCAAATGGTTGAATATTCATCGACTTATTGTTTCATCTGTCTTCATGTAAGGATTTCATTTTTTTCATGGCAGGTTTTCAATGCTTAGACTATTTTAATCTAAATGCCTTGAAAACTAAGTAAACATACACTAAATATGATTTTTTGGGAGATGGTTTCAGCTTACAAAGTGTACAGTCAATAACCTTCAAGGCTTCAACCTATTGTTCTCTCTTGTATACAAATAGCTTTGACTTGAATCCACTAGTATGTGTCTCCTACATACAACTTGGGTGGAATATTTCTTTCGCAGGACAGTGGTCCACAATCCATGTATGCTACTGTTGTTATTTATGGTTTTAGGGTATTTTGGACTTTGAAAACTTAATTGATGGTCTACCTGTTCTTGTTATACACTTACAAAAGAGCTAGAAGAACTTACTTTCCTTCCAAAGTTAACCTCATGAATAACAGAGAGGAAACCATTTCTTTGATTTCCTACCTTTCCATACTTGTAACATTATTTATTTTTATTTCTCTGCAAACTCTCAGAGCTGGAGAACAGCTCTCTAAGGAAAGAATAGGCTTGGGGAGAATGTCTGATCAAATAGCAAAAGGTCTAGAGTTTGAGAAGAAAGCTGAGAAGAAGCTGAGTGGATGGGGCCTATTTGGATCCAAGTATGAAGATGCTGGCGATTTATATGAAAAAGCCGCCAACTGCTACAAGCTTGCCAAATCTTGTAAGTATCAGTGCCCAAACATATGTCAGTAGTGCTTTTTTCTTCATTTGATCAATATCATTGGCTTGCAATACTTGTCTGGGTGTACTCTTGTATCTAAATTTGGAACCTATTTATTGACATGCTTTTATTTTTCTGTTTTGATCAATAATTAATCATCAATCTGTTTCATGTTGAAATTTCAATTTTGACCTTGTTTTTAGGAAACTTGGGAGTTTTGAGTCTTATTTTTTTTATAAAAACATATAACCCCAATAATCTGTCAGAAAGAGTGTAAAGTTGTAGCAAATCTGTTCCGAAGGCTTCTATGGAGCTACCTTTATTCAAAATACATGTGCTTTCTAGTGTAGATGGAAAGGTTATTGGAGTTTTCTAACTTCCACTTATAGTTTAGACACCTTGAACCATGGACCACTACCATCTCATACTTGAGTTCCCTTAGTATTGTAAAGTTGTTTCTTTTGATATCTGATATTGAGCAAATTTTTTGTAAAGTTGTTTCTCTTAGATAGCTGAATTGAGCAAACCTTTTATTATTAAACGAGGTTTGTCAAATGGGCATGTGGTTAAAGGACATGGAGAAAAGAGAACCAACTTAAACTTCCTTACGAGCTTGTAACATCATATTAGCATTTTGCACTACTACATTCCTTTTTTAAGTGTTGGAATGTGTTCACCAGAGATTTTGATTTAGTTAGAAGTCGGTGTCAATTCTCCTTTGTAGATACATATGTATCAAAATTGTTGGATATTCAGCACAACGTGATTTGTTTTTTAGAACAAAAGAAATGGTTTTGCATCCTCAAAGTTTGCTAGGTACTTCATGTATTTCTGCCCACCGGTCCACCGCCTCACCCATTAAGGCGCACGTACAATCTGGTCTCTTAGAGGCCCTCATAAACGTTTTTGGCACGAATCGCCCTGAGGCGCGCCTCAAGGCACATGCCTCTGACGTTTTTTAAACAGTGCTACCGGGTAAGATTCTTGGTTCTTGTTATGTTCACCCGGTAAGTTAATTGAACCAGTAAGCTCTTATCAAGGTAAGTGTCTAGTAAACGGACCCTAAGTCATGCCCAAAAATTCCTGGAGTAAGGTTATTACTTATTCCACGAAAAGGTAACAACCAAAAAAAAAAGATTCGTCTTTGAGTGAACTAAGCATAAACAAACATTTGAGAGAAGAAACAATTTAGATTTAGATTTCTGAATTCTACTTCGAAGTTTTAAAAATTTGGTTATTTCAGGAAATATATTCAATCAACTTTACGTATTAACATCTTAAGAGATTTTAGGAGGCCTCTATCACTTGGTTGTTGACTTTTAGAAAATATATTAGCCGATGGATTAGTAATTGGTATTCTTGTTTCTTAAGTACCTTCAGTGGTTTCTCTCCCTGTCATGTTCCTTGGATTATTTACAGGTGGTATTCATGCTCTTATTTTTGCAACTTTATTCACAGCTTGTATAGGTGAATCTCACATAGCTATTTGGAAATTATGGCCTATATTTCAGGAACTTAGTCATTAATTTGTTCGTGTAGTTGTTTTGCCTTATGGGGGAGTTGAAATGTCAAAGTTAAGATTTCACTTGTGATATATTATGTAGGCTATCATCTATACTTCAGCCGATAGATGCTTATCAATAGTTTAAGTAGAGGCACTTGTAGACACTTCTGGCTTTACTAATACCTTCATTGAACTGATTTCTACACTTATTTCTGTAGTTGGAACTTGGAATCTTCTGTCTTCTTTTGTTTTTGTCTCTTCTTGTTTTTTGTGTGCATGTATGGCTATCTAATCAGTAGATTTTTTTCCATCTAAATTGACACTGAACATTCATTTATAACTTTCTACGTTTTACTCTAATACTGGTGAGTCTTTGTTGTTTGAAGTTCTTCTGTTTTTTTGTCATCTATGAAAGAACAATGTGGAGGTTGGAAATTTACCTCTACTGGCATTGTTTGCTTAATATTCTTTCTTCTTGCTAATCTGATACATAATTCTCAGGGGATCAAGCTGGAGCTGTATATGTCAAGTTGGCCCAGTGTTATTTGAAGGCAAGTGTTTGATCTGCTCTGCATAGCTTGTTTTCTTCATCTGTTCTTTGTCATTGTCCTTGTTCATATTGATTGTTACTTTAATGTTTACAGATGGAAAGCAAACATGAAGCTGCTAATGCTTATGCTGATGCAGGTCATTCGTACAAGAAAACAAACACCAAAGGTTAGCATGTTTTCAGCATTTATTTCACTGTCTTGCACACCCTTTTCAGCACCTTCTAATGGTATATTGTAGGCTGATTTTGAGGTCAAGCACGCATTAGTTAGTTGGACGTGGCCAAGTTCTATTGTCGTATCAAGCACACAATTTTTTTTTCCATGTTGCTTGTGCTAGTTCAACATAACCTCTCCCTTTAGAAGGTAATAGAAATGATAAATTGTTAACAAAAAGTCATCCCCCGTTAAGTGATGTCTGTTTTGAAACTTGAAAGCGATTTTATACGTGTTCATATGTTAAATACCAGAACTTCAAGCTTTGTGATAAGCTTCCAAGACGTTTTAGCCTAGAATTGGATAAGGAGGTGTCGTTGAAGAACATATTAAAAGTCATCCCACTGCCAATAGGAAAAACAGTAAATTTAGTTGTAGATGTAATACTGAAAATGTTAAGAGTCAAAACAGATCAAGAAAGACGACCTTTTCTTGTGGCAACTATTTTTTTGCCCTCCATTTTATGCTTGAGTTGTTTATAAGTTTTCTGCAGATTCAAATGAACTAAAGCCTCTAAAAGTGTGCAAAACTGTTTGAATGTGACTGTATCATCTATTTGGTCTCTAGTAATCTTGCATGCAGAAGAAACACACAGTGAGATGTGTTGCATAAGCTTTGTGATCTATTGTTTATCCTGTACTGAACATGGGTCATTTAATATGCGTTTCCTCTCAAATTAAATGAGTCCTTCATTCAAATGATAAAATTAAGAAAATCATTTATCTTTTAATACATAAACCCCGTAAAACTCTATTAATATAATCTAAGAAGGTTATACATTATGTAGTTAATAGAAAACAATTAGTTATTTTGTGTGGAAAAAGAAATTTTCTTCAGCAAACCTTGTTTGAGCAATTAAACTTGAAAGAAGAAATTCAGTTGGAGAAAATACATATATCAAATGGCTAACACCAACATGGACGGTAAATATACTTAACAACGTCGGGAGAGCAGGTGATGCATGAATTTTCCGTTGTCACTGAGGTGTCAAATAATAGATATAAAAGATTTAGTTGAAACTTTTGCTATTTTAAATAAGGATATGAAAGAAGTACAGCTAGATGAAAAGATTGAAAAAGAGATCGCAATACCGTTCAAGGGATATGACATGAATTACAATAAGATGATGAATGTATCATCTACCAGTTTAGCTAGCTTCTTTGTTCACACAAACATATAGTATATAAATTTAAGAGGAGGGGGGGAGGGGGTGCTAACCCTGGTCTCTAAATGTCTGCATTTGCTTGTCTGCTTGTCTTCTTCCTTTCAAGTGACCAATTTTTTGGTGCCTTCACCAAAATCATATTTGGATATGGTTTCCTGATAGCATTGCACTTTGTTATAAATTGTTAGTTCTCCCAAGTTAGGCTGTCTATGTATTATCTACTAAGTTGTCATGCAAATGTTATCCATTTCTAACATCTTAACATGGAAACCTTTTTCTTTGTATCATTTGTTGAATGCAGAGTGCATAGCTTGCCTAGAGCATGCATTTAATTTGTTCATGGAAATTGGGAGGCTCAGCATGTCTGCAAGATATTGCAAGGTACATCATCTATTTCTTTTAGCCAAGTCAATATAAATCAGTGTCGGTTAAGCCCCTTACTGAATTCTCTCAGTTTTCAGACATGGGAAAATTCATTTGAATCACGTCTTTCAAAATTAACCTGTTATTGAAGTTTAATGGATAGGAATGCTGATAGTTATTACTCTGCTTTAGGCCTAACCAGCATGGTGTTCATATTATTTTATATACAAAGAAATCTGGAAACATAAAGTGATGGTATAAAGCTGGCAAAGCTTGGTTGAATACTTGGGATGGGCCGAGTCGGATCAAGAATATAATATATGCGTAAAGGACCACAAGGATTTTGATCTTGATTTTTTCATCTTCATAGAGATGACATCTGCTGATGTATGCTTATATGACTGTAATCAAATAAGCTTGTTATCTCTAAGGCCCTCACTGGGGGTAACAGATGACAAAACTGGACTGCAGAATATTTGTTTTAAGTCTGGCATGTGCAGAGAGGGACCTAGAAATTTTTTCAAGCAGTGACACCATTTAACTATAAGGAACAAATATAGTGTTATTTATTACAAAATCATCATTGATCTATTGGTTAGTTCATTTCTTCTCATATGTGAGGTCCTATTCAAGTATTCTATTGCAATTTTTTTCCAGAAACATAATAAATCTGAAATTAAAAGCTAAAAACTAAGAAAATGACACTAACGGGATTCGAACTCGGGTCTGGGGTGGAAGAAAAGCCTTGCAAACCAGCTCTACTAAGGGAAACTTGTGTCCTCATTGTAGTTTCAAAATATATACGGTGGCACACAACAAATCGATACGGTGGCACTTTTCGCGACCCGATAATTTTTTACACTATGAAGGAGGAACGAAGCGGTGGCCCGTGCCACCACATGCACCACCTGGGTCTTTCCCTGGGAATATGAAGAACTTTCTGATGTTTCTAAAGCGGTTAAAAGTTTACTTCTATGTAAAGCAACGGTAGATCACTTTGTAGTTTGTAAGTGGGGTGTTATGATTATTACTAATGGCTGGGTCACTGTTTGTTTAAGCATGTTGACTGCTGGCGTTGGATAATGCCTAGAAGGGATTAAAATAATTTTTTCTTCCCACATAAATTATATGCCTAGATTATTACTTCTCATGTCATGATAGAATCCTCAATAAGCATCTGCAATAAATGAATTTACTTCATTCCCCTTCATGTTTTGTAATAGTGAAATAAATAAAAGCTTATGCTTGTGGTGTTTATTGAGCTTACCTAGAAAAAGAAGATTGGGTATGAGCTTAGTTCTATAGTTGCTACTGTTTGCTAGACATAATTTTATGGTAAAAACCTTGAAAAAGAAACTATGACAGTCGGAATTATGAATCTAAACATTATGCATTCTAGCTCATATCATGGGTTGATGAGATGCCAAAGTTACAGAGATGGCTGGCCTTATTTACCTTCACTCTGTGCAGGAAATTGCGGAGTTATATGAACAGGAACAGAACTTGGAGCAGGCCATCGCTTACTATGATAGAGCAGCTGATCTTTTTCAAGGTGAAGAAGTAACAACTTCTGCAAACCAGTGCAAGCAGAAAATTGCACAATTTTCAGCTCAGCTGGAACAGTAAGTTTGCTTCCTCCTTGTAGGTATTATGTTTACTATTAAGCCTGAGCAGGTATCACATCCACTTCATAACACCATAAGTAATACATGTGCTCATCTTTATAGAAATTCACTTGCTGTTCCCAAGTAATTTATAAAGTGCAAACTTGAAGCTTCCATTAAAACCAATTGCTTAGCTTTGATGAAGCATGCAGCATACAAGAAAAACATTTGGCATTTATTTCACTGTCAATATGCATGTTTGTGTGGCATCTCCATTGCTAATTTTGCCACACTTGTCAAACTGTGTCCTTATGACAAGTCTTTTCGCCCAAACTAGAAGTAGGATAGATATAAAGCAGAAAAGAAATTAGAAAATTGTGCAACCTAGAAGCAAACATAGAGATGTGATCCGCCGAGGGTTCTCGGGTAGAAGTAATGTCTTTCCACACACTCATACAATGGGCCAATGCCTTTTGTGTTCCCTAATCATGCTACTTCCCCCAATGTGAATGCTGACTTGCACCTTTCCTAATGACCCCATCTTGGTATGAGGCCTCTTGTAAAAGGCACAATTGAAGGTCTACATCAGTATCCAATCCAATTCAAATGGTGTTGCACATGCTTCCAGATCAGTTCTATCCCATCCTTTTTCACATATACTCATTGCTTATACCTATCCCTTATTGTGCTCACCTCAAAGTATGTGTGTATGCTCCACTCGTTTTGCATGCATGTTGTCTTCTGGTGGCTTGACACTCAACCCTGTAAATCATAACAGGCCTTACTTTTGTCCTATAGAACTTACCCTTCAGACTTTTCAGTCACTTAATATAACATATGCTTTCTCCAGATCAAACGCTATATTTAAATTCCTTGTATTCCTCCTATGTCAGTTCATAAGTGGTCAAATCAAGAAATTGGCAAGGATAGGGTGCATGTTCAGTCCACTGCTAAAAGGATAAGTATGCTTTAGATCCTTTTGTAGAGTTCACTGACAAGTCAAAAACAAACATTCGTAAATATATAATTCTGTTTATGTTCATTTTGGTTAGTATGCCTTTCATCTGTCTCAAGAGAGTTCTGTCTCAAGAGAGTTCTGTCTCTAACTTGAACAAGATTGCATTGGCATTTCTATAGCAAGTAGCCATCAAAAGTAGAGTGTGATTACTTCTCATAATGTGAAAAGAAACAGTTCCAAGACTAATAGCCTTGCCATGCTTATCCAGATATCAGAAAGCTATAGAGATTTATGAAGCTGTAGCACGACAATCTATCAACAATAACTTGCTAAAATATGGAGTCAGAGGTCATCTACTTAATGCGGGCATTTGCCAACTCTGTAAAGGTGATGTTGTTGCAATCACAAATGCTTTGGAGCGTTATCAGGTAATATACTGGCTTTTTGTCAGTCAGCTAAAATTTTACCTGTAAAGTTGCATATACCGAGTTAAAGTGTCATTTGCTTTTGCAGGAACTGGATCCAACATTTTCAGGAACACGTGAATACAGATTACTGGCGGTATGTTATGAATAGCTCCTCATGTTATTTGTTTAAATTTATAATTTTATAACAGTGTGAAATAGTAGGACAAAAAAGTGAAAAAAATACCACATTCGAGTTTTGAGACTCAAATATTTTACCTTCAAAATGATACAGTTCTTTGGAACATTTTTGATTCTCCAGATATACCTTTTGCAGAATACTATATTTCAATGTGCAAATATTTCATATGCATGAAGTTTCTTGAACAACGTAACTTGTTTTTCTATTTGAACACCACAACTGAAACCGTAATTACTATATTTGGCAATTACTGATCAGTTTATTGGTGCGTTACTACGTTTAAATCCTTTTATCTCTTATTGTAGGATTTAGCTGCTGCACTGGATGAGGAAGATGTTGCAAAGTTCACCGACGCTGTCAAGGAATTTGACAGCATGACTAAGCTGGTAATTGATCTACCATCATTAGTGTATTCCTAATTTCTGGGTTTTAATTCAATATATGATTGTACCAAACCAAACAAGCACAATACCTCACCTCCCACCGAAGGTGGGGTCCTGCTAGGGGGATCTGCAGTCTATCCCAAAAAGTAGAGCAATTGTTTTTGGCATGAAATGTTTTTAACTAAAGAACCCAATACATCCCACACATATGTAGGGTCTGTAGGGTAGGATATATGTAGACCTTATGTTTTGAAGTTAAATTCTTTTATGCTCGACACATTGAAATGTTGCTATTTATGTTTTGTTCGGAAATCCTTTTGCATAGGATGAGTGGAAGACGACCCTTCTGTTGAGAGTGAAGCTGCTTCTGAAGGCGAAGGAAGATGAGGAAGATGATCTTACTTGAGTTGGGTTTATCCGACATTAACTTCATCATAGTCATGCTATCTATCATCTTCGTGTTTTTATGTGTGGTTGTGTTTCAGAATCTTGGGGTTTCTTCAGAGCAAATGTGTAATTTCGTTGCTATAATGAGTGCATCTCATGGTGCTAAGAGTTTGGTTTTCTAAGAGGAACATAAACTCTGATCTTCAGAGGTCTATTGTTCTTTCGTGTGAATTGGTTTGGATTGTTGTTGCTTGTGCAGTTGCTCGAAATTGAATTTATTCAATTGCCTCTTTTCAGTTTTTGGAGAGAATATGCAAATGTTTTTGTCTGATATACACTCTTGGTGATAATTATAAATCTGTAGTTTTGATGAGATCCTATGCATTAATAATGATATGATTGCATCTGATGGTGGTCGAACCTAGTGTTTGCTCGTTTGATAAAAATTACAAAAACGTACCAACATGCAATTTAAAAGCCATCTTTTTCCTTCCAAGAGTTTTTTCGGTTTTTTTCCGTGTTTTATGTACTGATTTTATACGTATTCTCGAATGGCACATATATGTGTGTATTAACAGTCTTTTTGAATTAATGATCGTGGTTCCATATTCGTATCTTGCAAATTATGTAAATATTTTTGACTTGTTAAAGAAAAAACAAAATTTTCAAATAAATGGTTGTGATTTAAGATTTGTTGGTTAACAAAATGCATAAATTGTTTGATGTACTTTGCAAGTTCTTGAGTTCTGAAGGACTTTCTAAAATCAATTAAATAGATTATTAAATGGGACCAATAAAATAAAATGAATATACCATTTCCGTTAGCTATTTAAAGCATATAAAAGTTGTGCTCACAACACAAACAGATGCATAAAAAGTTGTGTCCAAAGCATAAATAGATGCATACAAAAGTTGTGCCAAACATAAATAGATGCATACAAAAGTTGTGCCCATCCTTTCTACAAAATATACGAAAGGTTACTTTACGCCATCTACAAATCATAATTTGTACCAAGAGCCTTGTCTATTGAATTTCCACCTCCATCTTTGTCATATACATGGTTTCTGAGTTTGATTTTGACTATTCTGTCTGATTTCATTCTCTTTTTTGCAATTGGTGATCGTTGAAGAATTGAATGTTGAGGTGCAATAGGAGGTTGTGGCATGAACTCTTCTTCACTTACATAATCAATTTCTGATTGAGATATAATCACTTGATTTTCATGTATCCCTTCTTGATGTCCCTCAACAACCTCGCCTTCATTACTAACAACCACCACTATATAACTTCATCAACGACAACCTCACTTTCGACCATGATGGAAATTTGAACCTGAGATCTCTTAGTACTTTTGACCTTTGGAGCCAAGCTCAAACCAATCAGGCGACACCACTCTTATGGTACTTCATGGTTTTTCTTGGTTTTGAGGATTTTGGATATTGAATTTGGATGTTAATGGTTGTCAATGATGATATTCATTAGCTCGATTTTGGTTCCTCACCCTTTGTCAATTTCCAACCAATTTTTTCCTTCCTACTAACAGACATTAACTTTTCCTGTTAAATCCAGTTTAATGAGGATTATTTGGGTCATTTTATCCATTTTCTTTAATTGTCTATTAAAAATATATTATATTATATATTATTAAAACCATAAAAAAAGGAAAAGCCCCACCCTCATCTTTGTCTTACTTCACCACCCAATCTTTGTTATAGAAAACCCCACCCCCTGGTCTCTATATCATCTTCCCGTTTCTTTCCTTTCTGGTTAGATGAATGCTACATTAGAAGTAGGGTTTTCATGGGTTGTTCGGGTTGAAGACATTTGATCAACCCAACCTAATGCTTGCGGTTTGAAAAATCTTAATCCAATCCAACCCAAACGCAAGTGCAACCCAACCCATACGGGTTGCTCGGGTTGATACTTTGGTACCTTAAAATATTCTTCTAACTTTGAATATATTATTTCTTTACTCATAATTTATTTTTCATCATCAACCATTTGATACAATTTATCCATACTTCTTACGTATATCACATTCAGTTAATTTTCTCAATTTACGTGTATATGTTTACAATTACCGAACATATATATGAATGAGTTATATAGAGATGTGAATAGATTGAAAAGATGTGTATATGAAGAGCGTACGTGATAGTGTTATTGTCTAATGCATATATTAATAGAAATTCAACAATCATATTAAATCCAAAAAATAAAAGGATATCAGGTTCATCGGGTTGCGTTGAGTTCAAATAATAGTAACCCAATCTCAACGGTTTAAAATTTTTACAACTTGATTAGACATCGGATTGCTTCGAGTTGAGTGATTTCGCGTTGGGTTGATCGGGTTGGTTGGGTTTTTGAGCACCCCTAATTAGAAGGAGGACCACCCTTGTCAACCCACCACCATCCACCCTCGAGGCCTCGAAAACATGCCAAAATATCGTCGTCTAAAAACACATAGTGGACCACCACCTCAACCATTGTCCCCCGTCCCTCATCCATCCTCCATCCTCATCCAATCCAAACACAAATCGTATATTTCAGTTTGATGAAGGGACGAAATCTGTTGCAAATTGACAGACATGAGGAACCAAAACTAAGTAAACAAAGTTGAGGGACGAGATTTGTTAAGATGGGCAAACGTTAGGGACCAAAACGAACATTACTCTTTTGGTCATGATGCTTTCTTGATCTCGAGAGTGTCTAACGACACTCTAAGACCCACTTTATTTCCATTTTTTATGGGATTGGACAAAATCATGGTTTAATTCATTATCACCAGGTTTTGTACCATCATGGAGTACTATGGTTGAAATTTTTTTGCGAAAATATTTTCCACCCTCCAGGAACGCTAAGTCCAAAAATGAAATCTGTCTTTTTAAACAATTGGACGATACAGCTGTTCCTGATGCATGAGAGAGGTTCAAAGAGCTGTTAAGAAAATGCCCTCACCATGACATTTCTTACTGTATTCAACTCGAAACGTTCTACAATGGATCAACTCCCATGGCTCAATAGATGCTCGACGCGATTGCAGGCGAGGTCTTTACGACTATGGTTTTATGATGGGATTGTATCATACATTACCAAGCAAGTAGTGTTAGAACTATGGTTTTTGAGTAACACAATTTTGATTATCTAATACTAACAAGTCATATCAGAGCATGAGTTTTAGTTCATGATCAGTTTTTTGAATGCTACGTCTTGTTCATGGCATAAAGGTTGGAACTTTATTTGTCTATTTGTTCAAAACACATGAAGCTCTATGTTTTTCTAGATAACTAACCGTCGGTGATTCGTGAATGAATATCACCGTCGGTGATATCTTGCCATCAGTAAAGGCAGCCATCAATGATCCGTCAGTAAAGTCAGTTGATGATGGCTTCCACCCATCATACTCTATCCAATAGACTTTCACTGATGGATTATCGATGATTAAAACCCTTTTATTTTATAATGTAAGAAATTTGCCATTAACAAAGGAGGTCTCAGATTCAAATCCAAGTAGGAATAAAAATCCCCTTGTGACTACGGAGGTTCAAATGCGGTGACTCCGAACTACATGCAAAACATGTGGTTGTCCTGGAAATAAACGGCTCGCATAGCGGGTTGGATATCCAGATTAATAAAAAAAAGATATTGTTTATTAATTATTTTAGTAATATTTGTGAAGGTGGTGTTCAATGAATGCATAGACGTGGTCAAATTCAGGAAAATGTTGTTATCCATTTAATCTAAAAATAGAATAAATGTTGTTATGCTAAGAACATAAATGCACGGGAAGAATAAATAATTTCGTGGGACACGTTCCCTTACGTTTGCTACACACCCATTAATTCTTTCTCGTACGAAACCCATAAGTATATAATATCCTAAATGCTCACATATATTTCTTATTTTTAATATCGTAAAAAAAAGATTTGAACTCTTGATCACTTTTAATCTTAATCCCACTCATTAATTGTGATTGATATAGAACCAAAATATAAAACGTTTTATCTAAAGACTTTGTAATTAGTTTATATAATGCTTTTGGACGTCTTAATAAGTTTTTTAAGACATTTTTACACAAATCGTCGCATTAGCAACTTTATAGAACACTTTTGAGAAATTGTCCTATAAACTCAATTTTTTTATACAACACTTGTTTTTATAGGACAAATTTTCAAATAATGTCCTATAAAGTTGCTAATGAGACGCTTTATATTAAAAATGTCCTAAAAAATTTATTACGACGTCAAAAAAGTCATATAAACTTATTACAACGCCTTTAGATATGACACTCTATAATAAAAGGTCGCATGCAACTCGCCCGCATGGTACCGAGACATATGTGACCTTACATGGTCCCATCTTAGTTTGTGTGACACCCTTTAGTATGTGTGTGCCATGTCACCAAAATCCAACCTCTACCTTGACATGTAACACAGACAGCCACAACATATGAACGACATCTGAAATTGATCATGTGCTAACGAGCTTCGGCGTTGCCATCAACCATGAACAATATATCCAACATGATCCACCAATTAAAAACCGCACAAACAACGACCCAACATATATAGGTCTTAACGGAAGATAGTAACCCTCATACATAAACCACTATCTACAATGAAATCAACGGTAATTACCATTAAAATTGGAAGATATTTGAATTTGATGTCGATTGTTCTATACTCGATCGCTACTCTGAGATGGTGTTTTCTAATTGCGGATAATGTAAGAATATTGTGTGTTCTTTAGCAATCAAGATTGTTTAATTCGATACGAGTATTTTTTTGATGAGGATGTCGTCACTTGTATTTAAACTAGATTTGAGTGGGAATCGAGTATGTTAGAGCATGTACTATTAATTTACAGCCGCCATGACATCAAATATGGCAGGAAGATTTTCATATGCGTATTGAAAAACCAGTGATCTATCGGTCCACATCTTCGTTCAGTTGGAGCCCTTTTAACAAATTCACATAAAAATCACAAGGATTGATGAACTTAGAGAACATTCCTTTTGAAAAATCCGTTTGTCAAGGATGTCTTCGAAAGACCCTGACATCAAGTACAGTTACCGCTTCCTTAACTCGTCATCCAATGTGTGGGGACCGGTCTACTGATCACAAGGACAGACCCAATAATTTTTAGATACGATGACACCATATAAAACGGTTGCACCCAATAAGTAGATATTTTGGAGTAACGGCTCAATATTGTTGTGTTTTGTTGTGATATATATATCAACATTCTTTTGTTGTTGTTACCGGTTGTTGTCTAACACTGCAGACAACAACACAAACACGTCAAAACCCACATCCACTTCTACCTGAAAACAAGCTTGGTTGGGGCAATATATAAACATCTATTTTATATTTTTAACAAATTTTTAGGACATTTTTTTATACAAAGTGTCGTATTAGCAACTTTATAGGACACTTTGAGAAAGTGTCCTATAAACTCAAATTTTTTTGGACACTTGTTTTTATAGGACACTTTTTGAAATAATGTCCTATAAAGTTGCTAATGAGACGTTTTATATTAAAAGTATCCTAAAATACTTATTACGACGTCAAAAAAAGGTCATATAAACTTATTACAATGCCTTTAGATAGGATAATTTATTTTTTTGGTCCTATAAACTAAGTCCTATAAAGAGGTCTATTAGGACGCTTAAAAATTGAAAGCGTCTTATAAACCCGATTTTGTTGTAGTGTTAGGTCTTAATTTCATTCCTAAGTGTCCGTAACAATATGTAATTTTGTGTTTTATAAAACATACAAAATTAATTTTGGAAATTTGATGTATTTGTATTCAACCCTCTTTTATAAACACTTTCTGTGTCAGACATTAAGCTACCAAAACCAACTCCATATTAGCTTTTTTCTTAATTCATGATTTTGTTAGATCATGTTGAGGTAATGTATGAAGTTTTATAGCTCTAAATGAAAAACGTTTTGAAAAAGTATTATATATATATATATATATATATATTCGAGGAGGTGACATATTTATTGTGACATCATCATGGTTTATCATCTTAAGAATATATTTGTTCTAATGTTTTCACACTACAATAAAATCGGGTTTATAGGACATTCTCAAATTCTAAGCGTCATAATAAACCTCTTTATAAGACTTAGTTCACAGGACCAAAAAAAATAAAATGTCCTATCTAAAGATGTTATAATAAGTTTATATGACGTTTTTTGACGTCGTAATAAGTTTTTTAGGACACTTTTAATATAAAGCGTCCCATTAGCAACTTTATAGGACGCTATTTGAAAAATTGTTCTATAAAAACAAATGTCCTATAAAAAATTGAGTTTATAGGACACTTTCTCAAAAGTGTCATATAAAGTTGCTAATGTGACACTTTATATTAAAAATGTCCTAAAAAGCTTGTTAAGACGCCCAAAAACGTCATATAAACTTATTACAACATCTTTCGATAAGACACTTTATATTTTGGTCATATAAATTAAGTTCTATAAAACGGTCTATTACGACACTTAGAGATTGAGTGTGTTCTATAAACCCAATTTTGTTGTAGTGTGTGTCGATACGCTGAAG
Source organism: Cynara cardunculus var. scolymus (assembly GCF_001531365.2). NCBI lineage: Eukaryota > Viridiplantae > Streptophyta > Magnoliopsida > Asterales > Asteraceae > Cynara > Cynara cardunculus. The sequence continues at coordinate 9,692,353 of NC_037536.1, read as the reverse complement.
TTGTATATATATATATATATATATATATATATATATATATAACCAAACAAGGTTAATCCTTTAGTCCCTATCAAGAAAGCCAGCATGCTAATAATTTAACAACTTGACAGAGAACTGTTAGCTAATCATGTTTATGACCATGTCCTTTGAACTAGATCCACCCCTTCCATTTGATTACATAAATACTTGAAATGAACAAGTCAACTTACAAACTTAACCTGTTCAGACATTCACATAATTAAACTGAATGTATTAAGGGGTTGACCTAACACCAGTTCAAATTCTTGAAAGTCAATGATTAAACAAATAAGCATAGAATCTTAGTGGTTTCTAGTGAAAGAGGGGTGCAAACTAACAAGAATAATGCATTTCAAGGATTAAAAAAAGATCTGATACAATGTATCTGGGAATTGAATGAATGATTAGATATGGTTTTGGTTTGCAGATTTTATGAGCTTAATTACTAGTAAAGTATGCAGTGAACAAGTGGTTATGGTTTTGTCAACTTTGACTTCAAATGGTCAACCACACTAGATTTTTTATGAACCTAGCTTATTGGCTTAAGAGCCTTAGAAAAAAGGAGGACAAACCAGTAAACGAACAGATTCTTGTTCATGTTCGTTCGTTTAATTTAACCGAACAAACGAACGACCACGGACAGTAAACGAACGAAAATCTTTGTGTTCGTGTTTGTTCGTTTAGAAATCAGATGTGTTCGTGTTCATTCATGTTCGTTCGTTTAACTAAACGAACAAAAAAATGGTTCATGCCCGTTCATTTATTAAATAAACGAACATAAACGAACCACCCGCCGAACGGTTCGCTGAACGTTTGGTTCGTTTACAGCCCTACAGACATACACAAGTAAGGTCATATGCAATATAAACACAGAGATTTGTATATAGTATATACAATGAGAGATTCATACAGTAACCTTAATTAAGTATTTTGAAAATCGGTAAACCACCTATTTTATGTAGTATTGTAAAAAATAACCTTGAATGATCATGAACTTTGCTCATTGTTAATATGTGTCACGACATTATCATGAATTAAACCATGAAAAAATGCATAGGAAATTAATATATCAATATGGATGTCAAATTAAATAGAATAAAATTATATATATGTATGTATGTGTATCTATACTATATTATAAATGACAAAAACTTTTAAAAACAATTTTTATGTGTAAAATACTGTTTATTAATGCATATTGCTTAAAACCCAAGATTGCAAGTAGATTGTGCGTAAGTACAACTTATTAAAGCTTCATATCTGAATTCGTGTAACTAACTGCAGATATACATAGTCAAATACAGAATAAACATCTCATTTTAAATATAAAAAATCCAAAATATAATTAGGAGAATCATTGAGTTCTAACAGAATACTTAATTATTATATTTATAAAATGTTATATTATTAAACCAAAAATAAATTATTTCATTATTAAACTTAAATTAAATTATAATAAAAAAATAAATTACAGA
>NC_037536.1:9687449-9690435 GCF_001531365.2 Cynara cardunculus var. scolymus | reverse complement strand
ATTATAATAAAAAAATAAAATAAAGAAATTACATAAAAATGAGAACTTTTAAATAGTTGATTTGATATTAACATTGATATATTTTGTTTCAAAATTTTATAATATTTTCAAATTTATATTTTATTCAAAAATAAAATCATTATTGTTTTCTTAAAAACACATAAAATCGTATCATAACATCGACATGGACAAATAATAAAATAGAACATTAAAATCTAGATGTGTCTCGCTGCATTGTGCGAGTACTCTTCTAGTGTATATATTATATATAGAGAGAGATGTGTTTAAACAAAAAAAAAAACTAAATAAGAGAATATAAAAACGGCTAAATCATGTGCCAAATCACATGATTTTAGTGTAAAATCACATGTGATTCCATTATTTTCTTATTCTTTTATTTAATTACTGTTCTCGTCTGAAACTTACATGCGCTCTCTCTCTCTCTCTCTCTATATATATATATATATATATATAGGGTATATTTCTTTTACAACCTTGTGTATTTGTACAACCCTTGCAACCCAATTAATTGAGATATTTATAGAAATGATGAGAGTTCATTTATTATGATTTGAATATTTATGGAATATAAATAGAGTTCATTAATTATGATTAATACTTTATATTARKAAACAATCMAAACTTCTATGAAATCACATATTCATCAAATRAAATGGACGGTTGAGATTGGGTTGTATTGGTTGCACAAATGTCAAAGGTTGTATAATAACCAACCTCTATATATATATATATATATAAGAAACATATATACGCAGAAGGACCACTAGTAATCATAATATAATGGGGATCCTGAGTGGTTTTGAATCCAAACAATCAACCCTTCCTCTGACCTTTGACGCTCTTTTCAGTCATCAGGAGGTAATAATGTTGGGATCTGAGTCAGCGTTCTTCTTATTCCTAAGTTGCGTATACATCTCTTATGGTTTACGAAAACAAAATGGGTTAGCTGATATATAGACATTTCAACAACATAACAGTTGTAAATCGAATATATTTGTTACCTATTTTTAATAATATAGTTTTCTACCAATGGGAGTCATCATGCTAACACATGTATCTGGTTAGCCTAAAAGTTTGTCCAACACTTGCAACCTAAATTAATAGTATCACTACATTTATTATTATGTACTCTATATTAACCAATCCTATAAAATAAAATAATTAATTTAGAAAATTTATTGTCCCTCTAGCCTCCTTTGCATAAATATAGCTCGAACGATCGATCAGTATGTGGGTCCGACGTACCCTCCACAAAAAAGTAGGGTTCACGACCCCATGTGTGTATCTACACTAGACAAGTTAAGTTGTTAGTAGATAAGAAAATATTATATATTCAAAAACTTCATATATTTAGTAGATCTACCATTTGATGTTGATGTTGTGCAACGCCAATCAATCACCCGATGTGCTTGAACGACACCCCCTCAAACGTGATCACTCGATTGGCTTTACTAGCCCTAGATTGAGATCTCCGATGGTCAGTACTACACATCTGCTAAAACCGTAACACAAAAATCAATATAAAATAAACCACATGCACATACCTGATCAAACATAGACAGCTAAGACGGCTTTAGGATCCAGAAACGGTGGCGACGACCTTCCTTGTCAATTGAAAACTCATGGTTGGAAGCTTATGATAACTATAAGATGAGGGATCATAGCTTCATAATTAGGGATTGGTGAAGATGCCATTGATTAGCATTAGATTCATATATAAGTCCAAACCACCAACATGCATGCATCCATTGTAAGTTGAGTTTAAATCATTATATGTTATGCTAAATTTTATAAGTATTTATTTACTAATTGAATACGAGTGGAGATCATCTATGTAGCAAAATGGTCGGAGGTTTTTACGAAAACAATTGTTTTAGTCTTTGATGTGAATGTCACGTCTGAATATATTTCAAGATAGATTTATACTGAATTTGTTGTATTTAGTTTTGCAAAGATATTATAACAATTTTGGTTTTATCATGAAAATAATCTACTTTTATTCAATTGTTTTGATGGTTTTTGTTAAGAGAAAATGGTTTTGTATAAAAATATAAATCACAAAAATTAAATAAAGAATTGATTTCATTATTAACATATATGTACAAGTAGAGGAGTTGGTGAGGGGCAATTGGTGCATATGCTTTATTTAGTATTTATGTCAGTAACCTAATCCAAGATATATGTCTTTTATCTCTTAATTGTTATAAAATGATCTCTTTATATATATATATATATATATATATAGAGAGAGAGAGAGAGAGAGAGAAAGGGTATTATTTTATCATTTCCTTATAAAAACGTACTTTTTATTCTTTATTTTTGTCGTCTCTATTAATTAATAAACAGAATATCAAGAGTAAATTATATTTTTATTTCTTATCATTATCATTTACCATCTTTTTTAAACTAATTACAATTTTAATCATTGTAATTGTCATTTGTTTCACTTTAGATCTTGTTAATTAACTTTAATTAATCTTTTCTTTTCTGTTTTTTGTTTTATTAAATTATAAAGTAAATTACGATTTTAATTCCTATAGGTTGTCTTTTTCTATTTGTATCTTTCCAACCATTTCATTTTGGTCAGTTTATATTATTATATTAATTAATTAGTTAATGATAACTTTAAACATAATATGTATTTTATTTTGTAAATTACATTGTTAGAAAGTCTTGTTCGTACATTTAAAATAAGTTAAGTATTGAATATTTTATTTTTATTTTTTTCAATTTATTTAATATATAGATCTATAAACCTGTCTATACTAATTCAAAAAAACATTCTCTATTTTAAGACGTGTTCAAAAAGCGTACATTTTTTCTTGTTTATTTAAGATGAAAATCGAAATTTATCATTTTTAGATATTTCATTTTATTAAATATTTTTTAAATATCAAAGAAGAAACTTTATAATGTAATTATTAGTTTTATTAGTTTTTATAGTTATCGTAACGAAAATTAAATA
>NC_037536.1:9674575-9687428 GCF_001531365.2 Cynara cardunculus var. scolymus | reverse complement strand
CAATGCCTATTTCCGAGTGGAAGTGAAAAATATAGTTTTTAATTTCAAATGTAGTTTAATTATTATCTATATTTGAATTTAATATAATTAAATGTTAAACTATTTATGAAATTATTTAATTGATATAGTTTAATTATTAAACTATATATATAGTTTAATTAAATTAGTAAAACTATCAAAGCTATATTTTTATTACTATAGATTAAGTACATGAAAATGTGTGGTTGTTGATTGTTATTTATTTTTCACCATTATAAATCTAAGTTCATATGTTGAATTTTTTTTTTGGTAATTATATTATAAAGTTTTTTTAGTTTACATTAAAAAACCCTTAATTAAATGAAAGATCTGAAAACAATAATTTTTTTTTATTAATATATCCAAATAAATTTCGATTTTGATCTACATAAATAAAAAAATGATTAATTTTTTTTATATAGAGGGGGAGATCCCTCTAATTAAGAAAAAAAAAACTATTAAAACATTTTTTTTAAAGAGAGAAAGATAAACTAAAGTCAACACTGGGGTGGAAGTCAAATCGAAGCAACCACCATAAAGAAGCAAAGCTCGGAGCAAAAGAAAGGAGAAGGAGAGAAGAGAGGAAAGAAGAGAAGGACCAACCACTAGGGAAGGTTCAAACAAGCCTAGCCGGGACAACGTTTGGGGAAGGCTTAAGGGCCATACTAAGAAGTCTAAACCAAACATCTCAAAGATGGTCTTGAACCTAACTTAAAATAGAAAACGTTTTTTTGGATTAGTTTCGACAGATTTACAGATCTATATTGGATAAATCGAATAAATTTTTTAAAATATTTTAATAAGCTATTGACAAAAAAAATATTATAGATATAACTAACAGAATAAATACGTATCTTTAATATATTTTGTAACACTTTAAAAGTTCCACCAGGCAATAAAAACCATATTTTGGTCCAAGTATTGAAAAATGTAGGTTCCTTTTATTCTCTCAGTTAAAAAGAAACTTCTGTCAGGATTACAACTGGCGACTTCTGTTTGGCTAGACAAAAAAAAAGGTAACCTATTGTCAGGTGTTAGTAAGCCCAATAATCCGATATCTGATTGAAAGCTCTTCAAGTTTCAAAATATCCAAATTTCTGGCAACATTTTGGTAAGTTTTAGCAAAATATATGTTAGGAGCAAAAAATCTCTGTTCCAATCATTTTTGCCGGACAACCTTACTTTTAATAAGGATTTATATTCATCTTCTAAGCACAACATTCTACTTCAACAAACTCTATCTATTGCTATTCATGGTTCACATATAATCGTTAAGTGGTAATTTCTGAAAAGCAATTTAAACTTCTAATTTTATGCGATGAATGAGAACCATAAAGAGTGCAAGCTAATAGCATTGTTGGTATAGGCATGCATGATAGCAAGTGAATAAAAAACTAGGAACGCAACAATTGTAACACCCCAAAATTTAAGTGGATAAATAAAAAGGTGAAAGATAAATTGAACCGAACGTACAAGAGCTTAATAGGAAATCACCCAACAAAAGGGGAAGTGTGAAGCGTTTACAGAACATCAGATGAGACGATAAATGACAACCTACTAATCTAAACAATTTTATGCCTAGATTACGAACGAGTGTTTCTACCATCTCCACAAAAAACTGTATCAATAAGTGTTGTAACGCTCAAGCACCAAATGCTTTATCTACAAGAGACATTACAAAATTACGATTCCCCTCAACCCTTCTGAACCTCGCCGCTAAAGGAACTTGGTAACCAAACCATGACAAGAAAGAGTGTTAGGCTTACGCCTAGTAAGTCCAAACAATAAAGCAAAGGTGAACTATATAACCTTTATATACATATGTATACTTGAACAGATAACGTAAATTTAAAGGATAAAATAAAGCAGTTAATCCAGAATATCTCGCGGAGGAGCCAAAACATTTGAAGATAACGGGGGAGACCCGATTTACCGTTGATTGTGACGGAACACCAAGTAAGTCACAAATCAACGTTGTAGAGCATCATTAACAGGTTTAACACCGTTGACATCAACCTAAACCAGTCATGTAGTCAGTCGTGATCTTAAGCTCTTTATCTCGGAAATTACACAATGATCTCAATGCCTATTTCCGAGTGGAAGTTAGAAGGTGACTTTGGAAATTACATAATGATCACAATGCCTAAATCCAAATTACGTCATCCTTCATTCAAAACAGATAAAACGACTTCCGTACCCATGGCTCAATTACATCCCGGTGATATGTTTAAAAGTGACAACTTAAACTTAATAACACTCATTCAAAACAGATAAAAACGGCTTCCGTACCCTTTTTACATTTGGATAATCTCGGGTCTCGTCATACTCACCCAAATTGTATTGATGAATCCAACACCTCAGAATCGAGCACATTCAAATGAATCATGTTAAAAAATAAGCAAACTTTTGTAATTGTGTGTCGGATGCGATCTAGAGATATTCCACGAATTGCAATAGGAATCATATGTGTCATTAGAACATGATAATCGTGGGACTTCATACCAAACAACTTCAAGTCTTTCATTGACACTAACTTCTTAATGTTAGCAGAATATCCAGATGGAACCTTAATACCATATAAGCATTGGCAGAATTTGGTTTTCTCAACCTTCGACAAGGTATAACAAGTTGGTGACAGATAGATGCGCCTTCCATTATCAATGAGAGCAAGCTCTGATCTAATATCTATTTCTACCATGTCCTTTCTAATTTTAACTCCATCTTTTGATTTTCCCGGAATATTCAACAATAGCTCTATTAAGCTATCGCATACATTTTTTTCAATATGCATTACATCAAGACAATGTACTTCGAACGGTCAAATGCTCCCAGTACGGTAAATCCCAAAAAATAGATTTCTTTTTCCAAATTTTTTTTGGGAGGAGTTGGACGACCTTTTCCAAACACAATCTTTAGATCTTTAACTCGGAAAAATACATTTCTTTCATTTAACGGTTGCCTTGCTATCGATACTTGGTTTTCCCGTTAAACGACTGACTTTACTTTGAGATAGTGGTGGTTCTTTAAAAGATATGTTCGATGGCCCATGTATACATGTATCCTACAATTTCTCAACCTCAGAGCATGTGTGTCAGTTTCACATACAGGACATGTTTTTTCTCCTTTGGTGTTGTATCCGGACAAATTCCCAAAAACTGTAAAATCATTTATGGTGCAAAAAATCATGGCTCGTAGTAGGAAACGTTCCTTCCCATATGCATCATACACTTCAATACCTAGACTCCACAATTCTTTCAAGTCTTCAATTAGCAGGGCCAAATACACATTAATGTCATTCCCGGGTTGTTTGGGACCCTGAATTAGCAATGACATCATAATGTATTTACTCTTCATGCATAATCACGGTGGAAGATTGTAAATGGAGAGAGGAATTGGCGACGTGCTATGATGACTACTCATGTTTCCAAATGAATTAATTCCATCTGAGTTAAGTCCCAATCAGATATTTCTACTTTCCTCTCCAAATTCTTCAAAAATGCGATCGATAGTTCTCCATTGAGGAGCATCAGCCACGTGCCTAACTTTACTATCTATTTTACATTCTTCAGCATGTCAGCGCAACAACTTTGCATCCTTGGCGTTTGCAAATCATTTCAATCTTGGAACAATAGGCAAATACCACAACATTTTTGCGGGTGGGCCAACTCTTTGTTTCACATCACTATTTTCCTATATATGTTTGGTCTTTCCGCTTATACCTCCACGTACCACACATAGGGTACTCATATAGGTCAACATATTCATTCCTATATAACATAAAATCATTCAGGCATGCATGCATTCTTTCTATTTCCAAACCTAGCTATTGGACACATTTTTGGCTTGGTACAATGAAATTGGTAACTCGTTATCATATGGAATCATTTCATGCAAAAGCTTTGGTAAGCTTGTGAAACTTTTATCACTCCAACCATTGGATGCTTTTAAGTTAAATAGTTTCAACATAGCCGAAAGTTTGGTAAACTTTGCACGCCCAACATATAACGGTTTTTCAGAGTCGACAAACAGTTGTTCAAATTTATCGTAATCCTTATCAGAAATATCACCCTCCACATCATATAACGTTTGATCAACATTATCACATATGTCATTGTCTGATTCATAGTTATTATTATTATTATTATTATTATTATTATTATTATTATTATTATTATTATTATTATTATTATTATTATTATTATTATCACCATTACGGAACTCACGATCAACCCCGTGATTACAATCATCAAAATCCTTTCCGTGCAGTATCCAACGAGTGTACCATTGCATAAACCCATGACAATCAAATGTTCCTTAACTACATTATGATCACTATGTTTCGAAAAATTTCTATATTTTTGACAAGGACACCAAATTCCACTTTATCCACCATTCAGCTGATAATTCTTAGCAGCTTCCATAAGTTCATTGAGACCGGCTAAATATTCTTGTATGGCACGTGGTATGTCGTACATTCAATCAACGCGATCTATTTGTGATTTTGAAATTAAATTATTAAGTAATGCATGCATGACATGAGTAGAGAACAAACGGCTGCATGTGACCATTCTAACCCACTTTTTGAATACTTTGTCTCACATGTGAATGCCTATATAACAAATTGATTATTTAAAGAAAAATTCGACAACATTTCCTCTTAACTCCCCAAATATGTGTATATTAAAACACATATTCGTAGGAGCAAAAAAAAATGTCTATCGAATTTATCTAAATAATCAATCTATCATACATATTCACATCCTAAATGAGACAAAATATTCAAAAAACACCCCCACAGCTAGGGACTATCCGAAATTAATCTCTATATTAGATCAATTTCGGACGGGGTAACTAAAGGTATAGGACCTTATATATAAACGCATGCATGTTACTATAATTCTATATGCACTTAATAAGATGTTCGAAAATTCTAAGTCAAAAATATGTATAATTGACAAAAAAAAAATCTATGAATCAACTAATGGAAGTTCAATGTAGCCGTCGTATCCCTTTACATATATTCTCTTAATCAAGTGGTACGTCGTCCTACAAATATTTTAAGTCGATTATTAATTATAAAATGGTACAATTATATATATACTCGAACATGAACAACATTAATAGAAAAACATATGAAACATGTATTACAAGGTTGTTATAAAAACCGTGTAGAAAAGTACATGTATTTCACACGGTCAACAGAAAAAAAAACATGTAAAAAGGTCAGAGTATTTTTCTAAACAGTTGTTTTCCTTTAACCGTGCAAAATACATATACATTTTATACGGTTTTCTATAACAACCATGTAAACAGGTTAGAGTATTTTTTAAACGGTTTATTTGCCACAAAACCATTTGAAATGGGATTTAAAAAATCAAGGGCACTTTTTTAAACCGTTTTTTTCTAAAACTGTGTAAAAGAGGGCGTTTAAAAAAGTCTTTCGTGTGGTAGTATCTCATAAATTTTGGAGTTCTCAAATTATTTAGTCCCTCATGTTTTATATGTATGTATATGTGGTATGTGTGTAAGTATATGCACACAAGTGCATAGATACATGCATCTATACTTGCAACAATTTCTACACTAAGAATTCATCACCGATTCTCTTGAAAACATCAAAATATCTTCCGCCCACACTTGTTTTTCTTTCTAATTTTGAATATACAAAACCCTTATTTCAAAGTTTGTTGCAGACCTATTTCCTGGAAATAATGCCACAAATTTTCTTTTGACATCATCGGCTTGGATGACATAAGCACCTATTCAACAAAAATTCCTATTTATATGGTTTTTCACATGGGTAGAAACACATTTGCTGTCCATTCTTCATACTTGCAATCAACTACGCAAAGTATATATATATATATATATATATATATATATATATATATATATATTACTTGTATTTTTATTGTTGATTGTTTAAATTATTGCAAGCTTCAGGTGTACCAATGTTGCTTGCATTTTGTTGCTCTAGATTTGTCTGCCTCACCTTATGTATTGCTTGCATTTAGTAATGGTCCAATTTTAGTATCAACTACTATGAGGAATTTAGTGAATAAATTATCACCAATTTGATAATTAATTTATTTGCATATTCACTAAAGTCAATGAGGGGACTATTGTATGTTTATCATTAATATATATATATATATATATATATATATATATATATATATAGTTAGAAGTCAAAGCAAATTTTTATACAAGTGTCACAACATCAATAAACAATAACCAATAATTATTTCAAGTGGGATTTCATGGGGCACCTATATATAAGGCTTTCAAAATGTTTGTTTTAATTGTTTAATTTGTTGTTTGGGCATGCGTGATGAATAATTTGTAATATTAAAAACATGTATTAATGAATAATACAACCAACCAAATTTCAAATATGTGTGTGTATTCAATCACAAGGGTGGTGCGGGTTCGGTTTGAGTTTGGACTCCAAAGGTCCTAGATTCGAATCTAAGAAGAAATAAAAATTCCCTTGTGGTCACGAATAACGGTGACTTCGCGCCCTGAAATTAGTCGGCTCGTATAACGGGTTGGACATCCAGGTTAATATTGTTGATTATATGTCATATAAACACAATCTGAATAATCACCTATATATCTTCATAAAAAGAACCGAAAAAAAGGAGACATACACAAAATAGTAACACTGTACATAATAATAATAAGTAACTAAATACATGCATTGCATCATCTTGATGAGTCATTCATACACAAAATAGCAACAATACATTAAACATGAGAGTTACATTATAACACAACAATAAATATCATATATATATATATATATATATATATAGTTGCATTATGATGTAGCTTTTAAATGATACATAAATGCCACACAACAAATAGATACTCTTATTCAAATTGAATAGTTATAGATTTCTCATCATACCATATTCTAAACCGATATGTATGTGTGTGTAATTGTGTATGAACAATACTAACCATTAGAATGAGTATTCAATAAATCACATTAAAAACTACACTTTAATAAATTATAACATATAATATTAATTTAGTAACTAAAATTAATATAATAAGTTTTTGAATAAAAAATTAAATTTAGTAGAACATATAATAAAATATTTTATTTTAATCTACAAAACGGTTCTATATATATATATATATATATGTTTGTTAAAATATAATAAAATAATAATTTATAGTTTGACAGATATAATTGAAATAATAGGAAATTATAAATATATTATCTATAATATATAACAAATTGTAGGACTCCAAATTTTATGTCCAAAACGTGAATAAGTAAAGGTGTATTTGGTACACGGTACAATACATAATAAAACAAATATCATTATTTCATGTTTGACATGATTTTTAAGTGAAAATAGACAAGAGTAGAGTGGAACAAAATAGAACAGACGTACCAATATGCCCTCATAATGAAACTTAATTTCCTTCTAAAACATCAAATACATATTCCTCTTTACATTTCAATCATTTTTTAAGAATTTTATTCATTGTATTTTATTTTTCTTTAACCTTTCAATTTATTGTCCTCAAATTTTTATTTGTTATATATTTTTTTTTATATTTTGATTAAATTATGTAATTTATTAAATATTAATAATGAAAACATAAAATAGAAAAGTTATAAAATAAAAACCGGGAATTCCATAAACTTCATATTTTGGTGTCATTTTGTATAGAAATATTTATTTTTATTATAATATTTACTAAATTGCATATTTAATCAAAATATAGAAAATATATAAAATAAGAAATGAAAATTTGAGAGAAGTAAAACGGAAATTTGAAAAGGATAAAATATTTATGATGGCAATCTTAGATATTTCTGATTTTATGAATGAGATATAAAATAAGAAATGTTTACGTTTTATTTTAAGAATATGAGATTTTTTAATCAATATTTATGTTAAATGTTTTTGTATTTCTAAATATTATTTGTTAATGTTCATTTAGATTGATTATTTCGATCTACTCTTGTAATTTTGGGTCGATTTATTCCTACAGATCTAAAGGGAGTGGATTGAAAAAAAGAATCAATTAACCGATGATGATGAAAAAGCCAAAAATCTGTTCATCATGGAACTACCATGATATCTTCATTTCTATTAATATTGTTATCTACTACTGAAATTATAGTTTCTTTGGGAAGCAAATATACTCATCCTAAGTGATGTTAAGGTATAAGCATTAATTAAGCAAGTAAAAGTTGTTTGTTAATTAATAATAATGACGAATGGAATTGACATCAAACAAATGAAGAGTATCACAAGGTACGATGGGTATTTCTGTGTTCACATATACTTTTCATTTTTTTATGATTTTGATGAATGATGTAATCAGTCGGTGAAGGTTAACCCAGAGTCAACCAAATTAAATATATTTGTTGACTGATGAAACATAAGTGAATAAATACACGCGTCACAAATTCAATTTTGGCTAGATTATGAGGCTTACTTCATATATATAACACATGAAATTACATACATAGGATTGGGTTATAGTGTAAATGGAAATTATGTAGAGAAGGGTAAGAAAGAACCTCTATTTTTATATTAATCTTAATTAAAGATGAATACTAATGCGATGCATTGAGATCCCTTTTTACACTTTTCACCTTAACTTTTTTTTTGAAACGATCATTCGTCTATATACATATACATATACATATACATATACATATACATATATAGACGAAGGATCGTGTAAATAAAAGAGTTAAGATGAGAATTATAAGAAATGATATGAACCCTTATTCACTTTTAATCTCACACCTACCCATGAATTCCGCTCCTTACAACAATTGATCTGGTGCATCACATTAATGTCGATCTTCAATGGATGAAGATGGTACTGTTATAAAAAACAAAGCAAATTTGGTAGCTCAAGGGTACTGTCAAGAAGAAGGAATAGACAATGATGAAACCTTTGCTTTTGCTGTAAGACTTGAGACCATCAGATTTTTTTTTACTTAAGCTACTTTCAGAAACTTCAAAGTCTTTCAAATGGATGTTAAAAGTGTCTTTCTCAATGGAAAGTTGACAAAAGAAGTATATATGAAACAACCTCTAGGTTTTGAAGATCCAATTCATCCAACTCATGTATATAAGCTTAACAAGGCACTCTATAGACTCAAAAAAGCTCCGAGGGCATGGTATGACTCTTTCTATATTTCTTCTTGATAATGAATTTGGTCATGGTAAGATTGACAATACTCTCTTTCTCAAAAAGATTGATGGTAATGTCATTCTTGTTTAAATATATGTAGATGATATAATATTTGGTGCAACTAATGTTTCTCTATGTGAAAATTTTGGAAATCTAATGAAAAGAAAATATGAAATGAGCATGATGGGAAACTCATTTTCTTTCTTGGATTACAAGTCAAACAATCAATGAAGAAATTTTTATTAGTCAAAGTAAATATGTCAAAGCTCAACTGTGAAAACTCCAATGGCTCCTCCATTAAAGGTTTATTCTGATCTAAATGGAAAACCAATAGATGTAATGAACTATAGATGAATGATTTGGTCTTTTTTATATTTAACTACTAGTCATCTAGATATTATGTTCTCCACATATCTTTGTGCAAGATACCAGGATAATTCAAAAGAGTCACACTTTGTTAAGTAAAAGGAGTTTTAGGTATCTTAAAGGTACTCTCCACCTAGGTCTTTGCGAAGACAAATGTTTTGATCTAATTGGATATTCAGATTTATATTATGCAGTATGCCAAGTTGATAGGAAAAAATACCACGAGTAGCTGCCAACATTTGGGTAGTAAACTTATGAGCTGGTTAAGCAAGAAACAAAACTCAATTTCAACATCAACTGCTGAAGTTGAATACATCGCTACTGGAAGTTGTACATCTCAAATTTTATGGATGAAAAATCATCTAGCTGATTATAACGTAAACTTTTCAGTATTACCCATTCTTGTGATAATTCTAGTGTCATTGCCATTACCAACAATCCTCTGTTGCATTCAAGAACAAAACATATTGACATAAGATATCATTTTATCATAGACAACATATCTAAAGGAAATGTGGAACTCCATTTTATTCCTATAGATAATCAATTAGCTGATATATTTACTAAACCGTTGGTTGATCAAGTTCAATTATCTTATTGGTGAATTGGGAGTGTTAAATGATGAAAACTAGAATAATATGAGTCATATAATTTCTCCTTATGATACTCGGTATTATTTTATTTTTCATTTCATCTTAGGCAAGCATTTAAGTTTTAAAAAAGAAGTTTGAAATTCCCTATTTCTTGGGATTGATCTTTTAAGGAAACAAATACCACATACAAAATGTATATCTAATTCAAAGCAAAATGATGTTTGTTGATGTATAAAAATAATCCACCAATATGATTCGGAGTTCATGAGAAAGTTCCAAAATATGAATTACTATGTATGGGTGCACCATGTAAAATAGAAAACACGTATGTCTGGATTCAGTAACTAATCAAAGTGTGAATTACTATGTCTAGGTTTAATGTTTAAAACAGAAAACACACATGCCTGGATTCAATGAGTTTTCATAATATGACTTAGAATGTATGGTTTTAATATTTAAAACAAAAACACACATGTCATGGATCAATGATCAATATTTATAGTTTGAATTATCATAATATAAATTACAATGTATAAACTTAATGTTTGAAACATAAAACATGTGAGGATGAACGATATATTTTTAAAATAAAAAATTGAGGTAAATAAATTTTTTTTAATTGTAGTTGCCATCATTTTCCGTTACAAGATTGGTAAACGTAATTTGTTCTCTAACTTTTTCTCTCTCATACACACACACACATATATATATATATATATATATATATATAGAGGAGTGATCAAATAAAAACCGTCTTCATTTGTATAAACCGTGCAAACCACCTTCATCCGTCGATTTCATTGTTTAATCTTATGAAATTTTTTCATGAAATTGTTTAATCTTGTGAAATTGTTTCATATACTATTTTTTTTGATCAAGTTGTTTCATATATGGTTGTGAAATTGTTTCATATAATACTTAATGAAACTGTTTCATGTATTTCTCTAAAATTAATGAAACTGTTTCATGTATTTCTCTAAAATTAATGAAACTGTTTCATGTATTTCTCTAAAAATTAAAATAATGAAGATGATAATATCTATGATTAACACCCTCCACAATAAAAATGATTAATCAACCTCTCATAATTACAAAAAAATGAACAAAATGAAAAATTATGATTGGTTGAATGAGGTTTGCACGGTTTGTACAAATTGAGTGGTTTGCATTTGATCGCTCCTCTCTCTCTCTCTCTCTCTCTCTATATATATATATATATATATATATATAGTTTGTTTCAAATACAACCCGTCGCATTTGTATAACCAATGCAACCTAATAAATTGAGATATTTATGGAAATAATGAGAGTTCRTTTATTATGATTTRAATATTTATRGAAGATGAATATGGTTCATTAATTATGATCAATACTTTATATTAAAAAAACAATCAAAACTTCTATGAAATCACATAGTAATCAAATGAAATGGACGATTGAGATTGAGTTGTATTGGTTGCACAAATGTCAAGGGTTGTATAATAACCACCCTCTCTCTCTCTCTCTCTCTCTATATATATATATATATAACAAAAATGGTGGTAATTTTTCCAAATATAACATTTAATGCATTTCATTTTTCAATCAATATATATTGGTTTCATAATTTTCATAAATTACAAAATTCTCTAATGAATTAATAACTTCAATGTGTAACAAGAGAATCATATATAAAAAGGTGCAATTATATATGTGAACAAAAATCATTTCATTTATGTTAATTTTGTCTAAAAATAAGCAACTTATGTAATATAAATATAAATAACTTACTTTAAACAAAACAACAAGCATTAGAAAATATGATGAAGATTAAACCATTTTGACCGCTAATGGTTATTGAATTAAAGTTAAGACTTTTTTGTTCCCAAAAAACATTTTGGACTTTTGCTTGCCATATAATTAATAATAGAAATGTTCAACTATTGATTATATATATATATATATATATATATATATATATATATATATATATATATATGAAAAAGGGGGAAGGATATGACGAGAACGAAACATATTTGAAAGAACACGAAAATGGATGAATCATATGTGATTTTTGCACTAACATTATATACAAATCACATATGATTCAGGCGACCATACCCGACCTAAAGACGCAACCACAAGTCATCAAGACACTTTTTTAAACCATTAACATAAAATCGCATGTGATTTATTCGTTTTCGTGTTCTTTTAAATAAGTACCTTCTCATTTGATCATGTCTTTCTCTCTATCTCTGTCTGTATGTGTGTGTGTGTGTGTATATATATATATATATATATATAACTTGAATCCTCAATCATGAATCATAATTTATTTTGTTATTTATCTTTCTCGATTTTATTTTACAATTTTGAAAAAATTAAAGATCGGTTGGTTATTATCTATACTATATTATAAAGCATTTGGCTAAAACTCTTAAAAACTCTTAAAACTCTTAAACTCTTAAAAACTCTTAAAACTCTTAAACTCTTAAAAACTCTTAAACCCGTTCATCTCTATCCGATTTCATCCCATATCTGAATTCGTGTAACTAACTGCAGATAAACACAATCAAATACGGGATAACCATCTCATTTTAAATATAAAAAATCTAAAATATAATTAAAATAATCATTGAGTTCTAACAGAATACTTAATTATTATCTCTATAAAATGTTATATTATTAAACCAAAAATAAATTATTTCATTATTAAACTTAAA
>NC_037536.1:9671269-9672516 GCF_001531365.2 Cynara cardunculus var. scolymus | reverse complement strand
AATCGAAATATGTAACCGATAAAACAATATTATATAACTCAAAAAATCGAAATATGTAACCGATAAAACAATATTATATAACTCAAAAAATATGAAAATTTTAATTTGTCAATATATCATAAAAATCGTAACATTATTTTTGATAGATAATCACATTAATTGTATGAAATATCCAAAATTTCCTAATGTGGTTTCAAGTTAAATTAGAATATTTTAATAATCATCTTTAAAATATAACCATTTAATCTTCTTGTAGGTTTAAATTCGGTGATCCCGGACTGTCTACAAAATAGGTGATCATTCTGAGATTAATCGGCTCACATAACATGTTGAATATTCAGATTAATAAAAACAGAAAAACATAACCATTTAGAGAAAACCTTATTTCTGTCCCTAGATTTTGATTCTTAAAATTTGTTAATATAATTTTGTTGTTTGCTTGGTTTTAATCCTTCTTCTTAACAAATTAATTTATATTTCTATTAACCTAGTTAATTAATTAAGAGGGTATTTTTGTCTTTTATTCTTTTTTTTTGTCTTTTTTCTTATTAAATTTAAATATTATTTACTATATATATTATTTTATTATAATAATATATTAATATATAGGGAATCTTGTTTTGAGAACTCATTAAATTGTGATAACTTTGAAAAATTGTGATAACCTTGAAAAATTGTGCATCATGTGTTATTTTCATATTATATTTTTTTTTATCTGAGAAAAATATTTTAAATATTTATTACCATATGATTGTTTCACGTGTATTCGGTTCACAATATGAACATTTTGTACGTGTTTGTAGAACAAAAAAATACACATAAAAAAACATTTCACATTGTGAACCAAATACATATGAAATAAACATATTGTGAAACAATTATATAATAATCAATACATTAAATACTATATTTAAACGAGAAAAAACATGTGAAACAAAACTTAAGGTGAAAGTTCTCATAGATGTCACAAAATTTAGAGTTCTTAAAAGATTAAACCTCTTAATATGTATCTATACTATCTTATAAAATATTTGGCTAAAACTCTTAAAAACTCTTAAACCGTTTCATCCCTAAATGATTTCATCTCTATCCGATTTCATCCCATATCTGAATTCGTGTAACTAACTGTAGATAAACACAATCAAATACATGATAAACATCTCATTTTAAATATAAAAAATCTAAAATATAATTAGTATAGTCATTAAATTCTAACAGAATATTTAATTATTATCTTTATAAAATTT
>NC_037536.1:9635608-9670384 GCF_001531365.2 Cynara cardunculus var. scolymus | reverse complement strand
ATATATTTTATTAAAAAATAAAAACATCATCGCTTTCTCAAAATCACATAAAGCCATATTACAACATCGACTGAGATAAAAAATAAAATGAAATATTAAAATCACGATGTATCTCACTGCATTGCGCGAGTAAGCTTCTAGTACTAACAATATATATACACACATACCTTCCTTCTCGCCAGCCTCCCCTTCAACGACCTCCATCTTTGCCTCGCCTATTCGTCCCCCATCATCTCTGATGGCACACACAGACTTGAGTGAAACCTCCCCCTCCCTAATGTCTAGGGTCGTCTTTGGAGGAGGGAGACATCGGCGTATGCCTATGGTCCAAAAGTATTAGGAGTCCAAGAGAACCATAATTAATGGGTGAACACGATATTAAAAGTGATCAAGGGATCATGATCCTTTCTTACGCTTCAACCTTAACTCTCATTTTTACATGATCCTTTACACACACACACACACACACACATATATATATACACGAATTTAATCATTTGATAACTCCAAAAATTGTGAGATCCATTAAAATTTCTACCTTAAGGTTTGTTTTACATGATTTTTTTCATCTAAGTATGGTATTTGATAATAATTTAAATATATTTTTCATAATATGTTTGTTTCATATGTATTCGGTTCACGATGTAAAACTTTTTACAAGTAATTTTAATTGTTTCAATAATACCCTAAAAAGTATTTTTATTTTAAGGTATTAATTTAAATAAAACTTTTTACAAGTTTTTTTTAATATATTATAATAACTGCAAGAGCTTTTATTTTAAGGTATTGTTTCACATGATTTTTTTTTCTCCATATTTAAGATTAGCATTTAACGATTGATGAACATATATTTGTTTCATGATACGGATCACAAACAAGCTAAAAGGTTTACAATGTGAAATAAATTCATGCGAGATAAACACATCGATATTCTAAATCCTAGTTTTCAATATTATCACAATTTCATAGGCTCTCAAAATAAGGTCTTTATATATATATATATATATATATATATATAATTCTCATTTAGAAATCAAAATTTCGAAGTTTTGTGAGTAGATATTCATATAACCTAACATCTTAATATATTATATTATATTATATTAATATTAATATTAACATTAAATGTTAATATAATAAAAACATGTTAACATAACTTAACATGAAATGATAGCATGTTTAATTATATATATATATATATATGAACATCCGTTAACAAAGAATTTCTTACATATTATATGGAAAATTGATTTTCTATCGAAACTCAATCTTATATATATATATATATATATATTCAACATCACAAAATAGTGAAATTAACTAAAAAATTGGTAAAATATAATTTCAAATTACTTGTCAACTTACGACCTTTACTTTCATGAGTTGTTAATTAACTAATGTTGCTAACAACTTTTATCCTTCTCATAGTACCCCTGAAGTTGACCAAATAAAACATGTATTTTACTTGCAAAAGACCAGTGGGATCAGCAAAATTCTTAGACCAAGTAGGGCAATTTGGTCATTTCACTATACATGTTTAAGATGGTCGGACAAGCAAGCCATAAAGTGCACCCTCTCTCCCTCCCTCCTCATTCTCTCTCCTCTCTATCTCCAGGTCTTTGCTGGTTCTTTTGCCGATTGAGAGAGAGAGAGAGAGAGGGTTTTGGTCCGGATAGCAACTGATCAGGTTGTAAAAGCAGAGGGAGAGAGAAGAGAGAGAGAGAGAGAGAGAGAGAGAGAGAGAAGAGAGAGAGAGAGAGGTGAAAGTGTTAAAAATAGCTTAAAAGTTTGTCTTTAGCATCTTTAGCATTCAATTCATGCTCTGAATTTCTTTCAACCTCCCCCCTCTCTCTCTCTAGACTTATCTCTACATGTATAGATGTGAGAGAGACTTGTAATTATACACATATGAGTTTTGAGAGAGGTGAAGACCATCATCGTCATCATCAAAACCACCTTTCACCGCCACCTCAAGACCACCAAGAAGAGGCCAAAACTCCTCCCTTCTTGATGAATATCATGGCTACTACCAACAAAGGCTATTCAAATACATCAACAAATACCTTCTTAGACCCACAACAACATCATCATCACCATCATCATCAGCCTTACCACCAACTACAGTTCGTCCAGCATCAAGATCATCATCACGATGACAGCAATCAGATATCGTTCGCCATGATCAATCATTCGATGCCCTCATCGTCTATCCGCCCTCCTACTAATCCCACCACCACCACCAACAACAATATCATGTGATTCCTGATCCTTTTTCTTCTATTGATCGTCAAAGTACAAACACGTATATAGATAAGAGGTTTTAATGAAAATTATAGACCCGATTAAGATCCCAGAAAAGCAACCAAAGGCTAAGCTTTTTGTGTTTGTTTTGTACTTGTTGTAATTTTTCCATTTGATCTTGTATTATGCAGGAGAACCGATGGAGGTGGGCCTTACGATTTGGCTGATTTGGATCAAGCACTTTTTCTCTATGGCGAAGGCCAAGCTTCTGCTGATCCGTCTGCACTCTCTAGTGTCCAAGATCATCAAAGACGTGAGACCCTCTATAATCAAATGATTTCATCTGCTTCTCTCTCTCTTCTTTGTCTCTCTAAAAAGTGTTCTTTTTGGATCATAAGAAAAGCATGTTCTTCAGGGAATATGATCTGCTGGTACTTTCTTTGACCAGATCCTTTCTTTGGAGAACAAAATTAAAAGATCTTCACAACTTGCACAAAAATAAGAAAACAACTTCTGTTTACTCCATTTCTACAAAATATTTTTGGTTTCCAACCCTTTTTCGCCTTTCTGTTTCGTTTACAAGGTTGATTTGGACCACAAACATGCAGAAAAACAATCTCTTTTCCCCTATTAATTTTTGAGGTAATTTTACAAGAAAATAGAAAAACCCCTCCTGATTTAAGATCAATTCATGTTTATATCATCATCAATGAACGAAAAGACGGATTTTTTTCCCTCATTGATCATCACCGTTAAATTTATTTCTAGGCGATTCATTAGAATTGATGCGTGCAGAGGGTTCGACATCATCGGGGATGAGACCTCCAACTCTGAACATATTCCCTTCGCAACCGATGCATGTAGTAGACCCTTCAACCTCGACTACCAAGGTATTGTTTTCTAAAATCGGAAATCATAATCATTTGAATTGGTAATCAATTAAACCGTTAAGTCCTTGATTCGGCTTTTTTCTCACTTTAAATTGTTTTCTTGATGTAATATAATATATTAGCCGATTGATCAACTTAATTCATTGGGAAAAAATTGGAGTTGTAATTGTATGTTTGGTAGGCAACTACTGGATTAGTTTCTCCATCAAGCAGTGGTTCGAGGAGACCATCTGAACCGTCTATGGAGAACATCGCCAACCCCCAAAAGGATGCTCCTCCACCTGCCCCTCAATCTTCTAAAGCCATCAAGGTACGTATCCTTCTTTTTCTATATCTAACTACTAATTTATTTCATAACTATATATTAATTTAATCAACAACTCTTGTGTGTGTGTGTATATATATACATATATATATACATATATATATATATACATATATATATATATATATATATAAACATATATTACTGGGATATGGGTATCACCCGATTTTTTTAAATCATTTTTGTATAGTTATAACTTTCTTGATTGAATTCTTGATTTTCATGATTGGTACTGTAGCGTGAGGGAAACAAGAAAGGGCCTACGACTAGTTCAGATCAGGGTCGCCCCAAAACCCCCGATCCTAAGGTACCCAATTTTAATAATTAATTTTAATTTTATAATCAATAGGAAAATGTATAATATGTTTGAGCTTATTGATTAAGCAGACACTGAGGAGGCTTGCTCAGAATAGAGAGGCAGCGAGGAAAAGCAGGCTGAGAAAAAAGGTATGAAATTTATGAAAAAGAGAAGAATAGTTTGTATAGATTTCACAAACTTCTGTTGCTTTTCATAATTTTCTGTGCATCGTTGTTTGTTCTTTTTACAGGCCTATGTTCAACAGCTAGAATCAAGCAGAATTAAGCTTACCCAATTGGAACAAGAGTTGCAAAGAGCTAGAGCTCAGGTGATCATTTCTTTGCTTAGTAGAAAAAGCCAATTAATATTAATATGTTGGATAAATTTGAAACTCACTTGAATATATTCGATTTTTAGGGGGTATATCTTGGTGGTGGTGGTGGTGTTCTTGGAGCTGATCAAGGTGTTCCTCTTGGAATGAATAACATAAGCTCCGGTACATTAGCAAAGATTCATAAGAACGATCGTTTTTGATTGTTAGCTGGTTCTTGACTTATACAAACAACTGTAGATGCTGCAGTTTTTGACATGGAGTATGCAAGGTGGCTCGAGGACTACCACCGTCAAATGTGTGAACTTCAAGCCGCGGTTCAAGAACACTTGCCAGAAAACGAGCTCCGGATCTATGTCGATAATTGTATAGCACGTATCGATGATGTGATGAATCTGAAGAGTATTGTTGCAAAATCTGATGTTTTTCACATCATCTCCGGCACCTGGAAGACTCCTGCTGAGCGATGCTTCATGTGGATTGGAGGGTTTCGACCATCTGAGCTCATCAAGGTTCACACATATTTTCATACATACACACGTCTACAAACATACATATATACACATGTCCATACATACATATACATATACATACACATAAATATACATAAAAACAAACAAAAGATGAACCCTGAAACATAAGACACTATAATGAGATAGAAATGTGGTACATAATCCTCAAAATGCCACTAGAAGAGTCAAAAGCACGAAAATTTTGCAGCGAACCCACTCTAAAATGGGACCTTTCGGTCCCCAATATTTGTCGTGTAAGTGTTGGAGATCTTTTCATTTTTATTTAACTTTGATATGGCTTAGAAATTAAATTTTAGTAAATTTTGAAAAATGTTTTAGCCAAATTAATTGAAGCAGTCATCACGTCATATAGTTTTTTTTTTTTTTTGCAAGTCATTTTCCAAGCAGTTTGTGAATATTTCATCTAATCTCATGAGACCAGAAGTTAATGGTCAGACAAACCTTCAGTGACACTAAAAAACTAGAGGTTTTTTTGAAGAATCAAAAACTTGAGTTAGTCATCGATATGAGAAAATCCAAGACCTCGCCACACCTAAAAAACATTGTATTTATTATGTTCAAATTGGATTGATGATCTTTTCAATTATGCATAGTGAATGATGTATTATTAATGATAAATATTATGTAAAAATGTCTCGAACATGCCCCTATATATATATATATATATATAATACACACATATATAGAGAGAGTACGTTTCATATGCAATCCAATCAATTGAGATATTAATACTAAATTGGATACTTTTAATTAAAACGTCACAAAAAACTAATGAAATGGTTTTTCTTATTTACATATTCCGATTTGTTTTTCTTGGTAGACCGACCTTTTAAACATAAGATTAAAGCTAATATATATTTATTAAATAAATATAAAATATTATACATTTTAATTTTTAGAGATATGGTTTAATCTTTAAAAAAAATAATTAAATGATCAAACAACTTTTAAATTACCTGTGAAAGAAAATACAGCGGGTTGCTAATTAAACCATGAAAACCTCATTCAACCAATCATAATTTTTCATTTTATTTATTTTTTTTGTAATTATGAGAGGTTGATTAACCATTTTTATTGTGGAGGGTGTTAATCATGGATATTATCATTTTCATTATTTTAATTTTAGAGAAATACATGAAACAGTTTTATTAAAATTTCATTATATATTATATGAAACAATTTCATAACCATATATGAAACAAATTCATCAAAAAAAGTATTATATAAAACAATTTCACAAGATAAAACAGTTTCATAATTTTTTTCCATAAGATTAAACAATGAAATCGATGTATGAGGGTGATTTGTACGGTTTTTACAAATGAAGGTGGTTTTCATTTGATCGCTCCTGTATATATATATATATATATATATATATATATATATATATATATATATATATTAAAGGGGTTCAAATACTAGGATCCTTTTAGCATATAAAAGTAGGGGTCATTTAATCAAACCAAAGAGACAACAATTATGAAAAACGAACTCTAATTAATGTGCAATAGAAATACCAAAAATAGAAAGGATGAGAATAAATGGCAAGAGCAGGAGGTATGATGAGATGCTGCAGGAAGTATTGGAAGCAGTAATTTGCATGGGTACTGCAAGCTGTTGTTTGGTCGTACGTATACACTGTTGGGTGTGTGTGTGTGTGTGAAAGTGAAGGTGACACAGAGTGAATAATTACATTGATGACGAAAGGGTTGTTTCCATTGTAGGATGAGTTAGGTATTATTCCAAACTGTGCAAAAAAGCCCCTGTCTGTCACCACAACTTCTGCACTCTCTCTCTCTCTCTGTGTTTTATCTGTCTGTATCTCACTCTCTATATCTCTCCAAAAAATATATTTAGAAAGAGAGAGTTCCATTTTCACAAATTTGTATGTTATACGTCTCGTACTTAAGTACCTTTGGTTGGATATGAATCCATCTAAAACACTAAGATATGGCCATTTGATTCTTTAGAACAAGAACAGATGAAAAAGATTGTGTATCTATATAACTGTTCTTTGATACATTATATATATATATATATATATATCTAAAAAACGTAAAGAGATGATATTTCTTTTTCACTTTTAGAATGATTAGTATAGTAGTAATATATAATCCTTACTTAGGTGGTTGGAATTTGTGTTTTAGATAATTCTTGGTCAAATCGAGCCATTAACAGAGCAACAACTGATGGCAATATGTGAAGTGCAACAAGCCACACAAGAGGCTGAAGAAGCACTGACGCAAGGGCTGGAGGCACTGAATCAGTCTTTATCTGATACCATTGCTTCCGATGCTTTAAGCTCCCCTACAAACATGGCTAACTACATGGGTCAGATGGCTGCAGCCATGAACAAACTCTCCACCCTTGAAAGTTTCGTGATACAGGTATGTTCCCAATTTCTTTTCTGGGCTAATATACACAATGATGCATGATGATATAACTTACATGTATAGAATATATATATATATATATATATATATATGTATGTGTGTGTATTATGTGTATATATCCATATATGTTACTTGCAGAGTGGGTCCATAGGATGAGAACATGTTGCTTGCAATATTTGTTAGGGAACCTACTCCCAACAGATTATTAACCTGCTCCTCCACTCCATCAATCATATGTGACTTGAAAATGTACATAAATTGAAATAGGAAACCTTAATATCACAGTTGGCACATATATTGATTCATTTGTCATGGCCACATCTCCCACATTGACTTGATTACAATATCCAATCATTAATCATTGTAGGATTATAAGTTTAAGTTTTCTTTTAAAAATAATCTAAATGAACCAATCTTTTATGCTAAATGAATCTTTCCTTACAAATTTTCTTTTAAACATATCAAAAATCAATATTTTTTTTTATATATTATCGAATTATCGATTTGACCCAAATGAAATACTGATTTAACGGTTTTATATTATTATGTTATGTATAATAATATTTAATTTTGCCTATATTTGTAAATATGTAAAATACAATTTATTACATACCCTTTGTTTTTAAATATCATTTAATTGTGAAATCATTCTATAATGTAAATTAATGCATTGTTTTTGGATTTCAATATACATAAAATTTTAGGGTTTTTAGAGTTCGAATCATGTATTTACATATTGTCCAATGAAGTATTGCAAAGATGTTATCAAACATATGCTAAATATTTCATTCAATTATTGTAGTTTTTAGAACCCTTTTGTAGAAAAGGTAAAGTTTTACTAAGAACATGCACACAACATGCTAATAGTGAGACTCGAACTTATAACTTATAGATTGTGGGACTCATCAGTTAAGTATTTGGAATTAAGTTACTGTAGATCTTCTAACTAATGTAAATTATATAGGTTTGAAATATAAACTTATATAAATAACTAGTTGTAATGACTTGTTTCATGACATGATAATTAGTAGTGATAACTTGTTACGTATCAACAAACAATTAAAATCATTAAGTTCCTTAAACCTTAAGTTCTGAGCTAATTATAGGGTGAATATGCTACGTTGGGCTTTAATTTGCGGTATTACAAATGGTATTATAACAAATATGTGTGGCATGCATCGAGTCCATGAGAAGGGTGTTTGTAATATCGTACGCAAATCATGCATCATCATTGAACAAGGGAGATATTGGATAGGCCTAAAGCAGGGGTAATAAATTTAATTGGGAGAGTTTGTGACAACTCATCTCGTATCAGTAGAAAGTGAAATTTGTAAGTTCCCTAAGCCTTAGTTAGTTGTGTGTTATTAATAACTTCCACTAATATCATTTTAAGTTGAATTAAAAGTTATTAAGAGGTCACTGGTTAAATTAAAAGTCTATAGTTATTATCATTTCTTCTATCTTGTATTAAATATGTAATATATTTCAATGATAATAAGCTCACGCCCAAAAAGAAGAAAGTTACGTCTGCGTTAAATTTGGAGATGAAAGTCTTCTTTCGTTTCTCGACAGTGAAGTAAGACCAAGCTCATGAACTTACTATCTCAAGTCGGAACAAGTTGATATAATCCCCCTTTTTACGTCCCCATACCCTCTGTGTGGCAATAATTACATGCATATCTTAAAAGATACTCAGACTAAATCCGTAATTAAAAATTTATAAAGACTCGATTTATATAATTATATCTGAATTTATATTTATCGGTACAATATTGTTAAACAAAGTTTTCAATATTAGTAAATACTTTGATGTAAAAATCAGGATTTAATTTACATATATATATATATATATATATATATATATTAAACCACAAAAACATATGTACATGGAAGTTGGTTTTGATGTTATTGTAGTAGTTGAATGCTTTTTTATTCTAGGGTTTAAAATCAAATGATATTGAAAATGACATCATGCAAATATGGGTTTTAGGATCTCAATGATGGGGATGTTCTCTTGGGTCCACTCCCTTAAAGACATCGATTACAATGTCCCTTTTCTATAACTAGGTCAAGCAAATTGCCCTTTATCTTAAATTCATGCATGCCATTTCACATGATTTATACCCATGAATGTATATATATATATATATATATATATATAGTTTATCATATTTTATAATTAATAATTATAAAT
Source organism: Cynara cardunculus var. scolymus (assembly GCF_001531365.2). Taxonomy (NCBI): domain Eukaryota; kingdom Viridiplantae; phylum Streptophyta; class Magnoliopsida; order Asterales; family Asteraceae; genus Cynara; species Cynara cardunculus. The sequence continues at coordinate 9,661,179 of NC_037536.1, read as the reverse complement.
AAAGTTGCTATAAACTAGATGTAAATAATAAATTACGCATTATTGAACGATAAGTTTATTGTTAGTTAAAAAGTTAACTGTTGACTTGTAATTTATCTGTTCGTTGATAAGATAGCTGATAAACTAGTAATATTTAGTAAAATTAGTTTATAAGATAGATTAACATATAAGATAATTTAAAAAATGTTAAAAAATCTAGTTAAAAAAAATATTAATGCTTAAAAAGGAAGTCCTTAGAGTCTATTGAAACCACTTGAAGTAAATTTTCATAAAGGTAATTTATGTCAACTAGAAGTAAATTTTTGCAATAAGTTCAAAAATAAGGTAACTTATAATAGCCAAATATAATCTATATTTCTGAAAAAAAAAATCATTTATAAAGTTTCATAATCCTTTTGATCTTGTATATAATCAGTGGTTTGATCAGTCAAATTTATGGCTTGGGACATGATTTAATCGATCATCTTTTAACTAAACGTTTATTGGTAAGAGTTAGTACTATAACATATTTGACCGGGTAAATTTGTAGTCCATCAAAACGGTATTGTATGTAACAATTTTTTCGATAAATATTTAATGGGTAAAAGTCATCACCCCTACTTATGCCTGTTAAGACTCTCCATCCTTATGATCGTTCTTACCGTGTAAGATTTTCGACCCTTGTAATGTTCATCCAGTAAGGTAAGTAACCTGGTAAATGTTTACCGAGTAAGCATTTAGTAAACACTCTTTAGTTTTCAAATATATATCCTATATTTGAATAAAAGGTATTAAGGCACTATATTTGCTATGTTTCATAACTTTGTATGAATATGTTTATGTTTTTGTACTTTCCCTACCGTTTATGTAATTGTTCAAGTAAATTTTACCCCTAAAGATATGTAACATCCCGAGTCAACCGTATCAAATATTATTTGCTTTCCTCCCAACCAATATGGGATCTTACAAGACACATGATATGCAAGTAAATGTATCATATTTCGCCAGTTTTCTTAGATTTTGCCATTTCTTTATTCTATTTAATAATTATTACCATCATTTTAGATTGCTTTAAAATTTATTTGAATAAGTTTATTCTGTGTTATATGATTGCCACCATGATCATACTTCAATCCTCCATTTTTCATCATATAATATAAATTCATAACCAAGATGCCAGAACTTTAATCATGTTAATATCTAGGGAAAATTGTATCAAAATAGAACTAACTTTCATTTAATTCTTATTTTGGGGAACCAACTATCAAAATCGTCATTTTGGGGAACCAACTTGCAAAATAATTATAGAAAAATAACTAAAATTCGTTTTTTTCAAAAATTAATGCAATAAAATCTATTTTTAATTTCAAATCTTGTTTTTTTAATTCAGATATCAAATTGAACATTTTTTTTAAAATATCCAAATTACCACAATAAAAATTGTTTTTTACTAATGCAAAAAAAATCAATTTAATAGAAAAAAATTAATTGATGCAATTGGTTAGATATAAAAATCTTGAATGTGATATTTAATATTTATTTTTTATTGCATCAATTAATTTTTTTTTTAAAATTGATTTTTTTGCATTAGTAAAAAACAATTTTTATTGTGATAATTTGGATTTTTTTTAAATATTCAATTTGATATCTGAATTAAAAAAAAGAGATTTGAAATGAAAAATAGATTTTATTGCATTAATTTAAAAAAAACGAATTTTAGTTATTTTTCTATAATTATTTTGCAAGTTGGCTCCCCAAAATAGGAATCAGATGCAAGGTGGTTCCCCAAAATGACGATTTTGAAAGTTGGTTCCCCAAAATAAGAATTAGGTGAAAGTTAGTTCCATTTTGATGCAATTTTCCTTAATATCTATTCTAAATGGTTGTGAATTTGATCTCGCATTGTTTCCTAAGTATTCTTGACCTAACTTTTTTCCTTTAAAAAGGAAACCTTTAATCTTTGATTCTTGTTTGTATATAAATTATTTTGAATCTGTCATGAGTATATTGATTGAGATTCTGTCCCTTGTGCCCTAATTTTCTAGGAATTTTGAACTAAAGTTTGTTTGACTTGTATATATTAAAAAAAATTAATTGATTGTCTCGTTGAAATTCTTTTTGCAAGTGCTCTTTGTTAGAGTAATCTAACAGAAGTCTACTCAACGTCTGTCACGCTAGGAACTCAATGATCTGTATATTAGATAGTTGTGTAGTTTGCTTTTGATACTCTATTGTGCTTGTCTAGCCTGTGTTGGAGAGAGTATGTTAAGAGTCCTGTATGCCACTTACCAAACGCTTACCAGGTAAACACTTAATAGGCGTCACTAACCTTACCGGGTACCATGACGGTAACCAAGAATCTTACAATCTTATTTGATAAGTGAGGGAGAAAACACTTACCTGATAAACGTTTACCGAACAAAAGACGTGCAACAATAATTCATTTTTATGGCTGAAATGTTACCCAACAAGGTAAATAAGAATGATAACTCTTATCGATAAACGCTTGATAAACAATCCCTTAAACTCTTTCATCTCAATATATGTTGAACTCTTCTTTTTATTTTCAAAGACTTTTTTAAGTGAATCATCTAATATAATCAATATGTTATTACATAATATATGTCATATATATGTATGTATATATATATATATATATATATATATATATATATGATAGATAATAGGTTTCAAAGGTTGAATTTCTGCAAAATCTTGCCACCCATCCACCTAAGAGAAGAAAAATTCACCCTTACCCATGTTTCATTTTCATCTTCACACACAAACAAGCATGATATCATATTTTATAGTCCAAAAGAATATTAAATAATTATATGAACATTTGAGCTTAATTTGACAATCCAACCACTCACTATGACAATGTCCTCCAAAAATGTCAACGTATACTTAATTAGTTAACAAATAACATATACAGATTATAATTTGCCTTCTGTCTACGTGAAAATGACATTCAAGATTGTATTCTAATTCAATTTTTCCATTTTTTATTTTAAGTTTGTGAAACTAACAACACGAACACCTTACAGGCTGATAATTTGCGACGCCAGACGATTCATCATGTCCTTCAACTCCTAACGACCCGTCAAGCAGCCAGGAGTTTGCTAGCTGTTGCCGAGCACTTCCACCGCCTTCGATCTCTCAGCTCTCTTTGGGTGGCTCGCCCTCGACAAGATTAGGACAAAAAAAGGATCCTATCATATAGATCATGTCCTTCAGTTGGTTCTAGTTTTTTTCTCTCTTTTTTCACCCTTTTAAAGTACTTCCATGACGTTTTTTTGGTTCACTTTGCATCCTTTGTCTAGAGAGATGTATAGATAGACAAAAAGTCCCATAACTAGTTTTAACAGTATATGATGTAGACCACTCTCTCTGCTGCCATTTTAGTGTCTTTTGGTACGACGGGACGTGCTATGTTGCTTTGTACTTGTGCTATTATAACTTGTACAAATGGTAGCAATGTGTCTGTGTCCCATTGTGCTTAGGAATCGTGATGCATGCATGGCTGTCTTTTACCCATCACGTTTTAGCCATTTATCTTAGGTAAAAAAGAAAAAGAGGTGTTCCTATTTTTTGAAAAGTGGTTGGGGTTGGAACAAAAATTGCAGCATAGTTTTCAAGGAGGTCGGCATACAGACATGGTAGGTTGATTTGTTGTTTGTTTGCAAAATTCATAAGATTCAAAAAGAAATGCATGCACAATCATCAGAAGACGATGCAGCACTCGGATTTTTATGTGTAGATGACCCCGTCAAGACCAATTGAGATCTTGATTGTACCCAAAACTAAATAGCCGACCTTTCTTGCTTCCCCCATCAGGTGCTGCCATAGATCTGTATCAACTATGGGATAAGCGGAGGCATCCTTTTTGCCGTACTTTTGGGTTAGATTTATTCTGTTGTTTACAAAAATGTTACAAGTCAATTTCGACAGATAACGACTGTAAGTGAGAAATTTCCAACTAAAATAATCCTAACACACTACTAAAGATTGCCTTTTATACATACCTTATTATACACGAGTTTTGAAAAACAGTGTAAAAGAAGTTCTTGAACCTTTTTACACTGTTGGAGTGGAACCGTTGCTAAAAGTATAGTTTTATACACAGTTTTGGAAGAAAAAACGTGTAGAAAGAGTACTCGATAATTGTAAATTGTTGCATTGTTGAAAGCATGTATGAAAGTTTCATTTTATACATGGTTTTGAACCGAAAACAGTGTATAAAGGTATTGCCTCTTTTCACACGGTCCTTAATACAAAACCGTGCATAAAAAGTAACCTTTATACAAGGTTTTGAAGCAAACAACCGTGTATAAAAGGAGGGGGTTCTCCAGGTTGCTCGATTGAACTGAATGGATACCAGAGGAAAGGAGAAAAAGGACAAACCTATCGCTTGGATCCAAGTACTATATAAAGCAATTGCTACTACACGCCAGTTGAATACATTTTAATATGAAACAATTGCTACGAGACACCATCAGATATTTCACTAATTTGAACGGTGTTTAAATATGGAGAATATAAAGATTCTTCATTTCAATCTAGCATTTGCTTAGTTGGTTTACTTTGTGACATGATTTGAATTTGTTAAAATAGACCAAGTGTGCCGGTCTTGACTATTGTCCTGTTTTGACAGGAAAATTGTTGATAAGAGTAGAAAGTGTTAAAGCTTGAAAATCTGAATTTATCAGATTGTTGAAGGGTTGTGCCTCATTTCTTGGAAAAGTTAAAGGGTAGCGGAGTCATGGTTCAAATTCTTCAAGGGGCTCTATGTAATTTGGGAAAAATATATAATTTTTTAGCTATTCTTTCTCAAATTCATCTTTTCTCTCTAGTTCTAATTCATGTATAGAACAAATATTGTTCTAATTGTAGTTTCATTAAAATAGTGAGATAGATCTTGTTGTTTGTATGTTGTAAACATCAATGGAGTTCTTGTATTCTGAATATTTTCAAAATAAAATTCTTTTTTAACATGGCATCAGAGCTCGATTGGTTTCAAATCCTGAAGAACTTTTATGTGTCTCTTTGCTTGCTTCATTTTCATCTTTTCTCTTGTTGATCTTAAACGAACAAATGAACGGTTGGGTTTATTCGGTTCACGGTTTTCGCAAGATCTCGATTGTCGTCTCCCTTGTTGTATGTGATGTTCGTCATCTTCTTCTTTTCTTTTTGATTAACTTAAGTGAACGGTTGGGATTATAAATTGCTAATTCACTACTCCCAAATGTGTAGTATATAGCCATATATCGCCTTATAAATTACACTCTAACAAAGTATTTAAACCATGAGTAAATGATTGTTTACTAAATGCTTATCCGGTAAGTACTTACCAGGTCACTTGACCTTTGATAAGAATTAAAAATCTTATTCGATAAAAGCGATGAAAATGACGGAGAGTCTTATCCGATAAGTGAGAGTAACAATTCTTGTCTGGTAAGTGCTTACCAGATAAACTATTCCATTCGATGCCATTTTAATGAACAAAAATTTTACCCGTTAAGTTAAGTTGAAGTGTTGATTTTACGGGTAAACGCTTATCATAATAATGCTTATCGTGGTATAGTAAGCGCTTATCGTGGTAATTAAGCATTGGGTAAGTAGCCCTTGAGTTACAAAAAAGTATGGAAAAATAACACTGAAGATGATGAAATAATTTAACAAAGGTGTTTTGCATCTTTATACGGGGCGGTAGGAAAGATCAAGCGATATTTTCTCCTGCAGTGGCTTAATTTTGAATAAGTTGGCTTAATCAAACATCACGTACGTATTGTTCTTTCTTTAAATTAATTCATATATAGTATTGTCGTTTCTATGTCTATGCAAATGCATGATTAAAAGCATCTTATCATCATTCCTTATAAAACTGAACATGTATTAACATGGTCGTTGATGGTGTGAAAGAAAGATACAGAACCAAAAAATATTGAACTAATTTTATTGACTGATCATGAAGGGCTATAAATAACATTACAAGAAGGACTAAAAAGAAAAATAGCTAACCCACTAACTAAAGGAGTGGCATATGAATCTGTCAAAATAGAACTACCTAGTCTTCCAAAAGATTCGGAAGGATTTATTCAATTCAAAACTAGAAATCAGGAAGTAGTGGACAATTTCAACATCCTCCCTTCAACTGAATGGTGACAATCATTTAGTTTAATCTTGGATATATACTCGCATACACCTAACAGCTGTCGCAACTTCAAGAATGCATCTAGTTTTAGGGGCTTTGTCAGGATGTCTGCAACCTGCTCTTGAGTTGAACACTGAACCAACTCGACTACTCCATCATTGACAAGGTCTCTAAGAAAGTGAAACCTCACGTCTATGTGTTTGCTGCGACCATGCATTACCGAATTCCTTGAGAGCTTTATAGCTGATGTATTGTCACAATACACCACTGTTGGACTATGTTGCACTTGACTTAACTCCTCCAAAATTCTTCTTAACCATACAACTTGGCAAGCACTTGAAGCTGCTGCTATAAACTAAGCTTTAGTAGTAGAGAGAGTGACCACCGGCTGTTTTGTGGAACACCATGAAACTGCTCCAGAACTCATCAAAAATACATAACCCGAAGTACTTTTTCTATCATTTAGATCACCCGCATAATCACTATCCGTAAACCCAATGAGCTCTTTATTTCCTCCCTTCCTATAGAAAATCCCGAAGTTAATTGTACCCTTTACATACTTGAGTACTCTCTTTGATGTTGCCAAATGAGACTCTGTGGGACGTTTCATGTATCGACTGATCAAACTAACAGTAAACATCAAATCTGGGCGTGTGGTGGTTAAGTACATAAGGCTTCCCACCATTTGCCTGTAGATGGTGCCATCAACTTCAGTTCCCTCTTCATCTTTCGTGAGCTTAAGATCGGGAACAGCCGGATTATGCACTGCATTGCATTGATCCATATTAAACTTTTCTAACATTTCTTGTGCATACTTCCACTGACCAATGTAAATACCATTTGTTCTCTGTTCGACTTCAATACCTAGAAAATATATCATTTTTTCCAAGTCGGTCATATCGAATTCAGTCATCATTGACTTCTTAAAAGCTTCAAACATCCCTTTGTCATTACCCGTATAAATGAGATCATCAACATAAAGACAAACAATTAAGATCTTACCTCCAGCTCCAAATTTTATGAATAAAGTATGCTCGTAGGGACATTTTGTAAATCCCTCTCTAATGAAATATGCTTCAATGCGACTGTACCAAGCTCGGGGAGCCTGTTTTAATCCGTACAATGCCTTCTTGAGTCGATAAACCTTTGATTCTTGCCCTTTAACTTCATAACCAGGAGGCTGATCGACGAACACTTCTTCTTTAATTTCTCCATGGAGAAAGGCTGATTTTACATCAAGTTGATAGACCGTCCATGTTTTATGGGCTGCAAGTGAAAGAATTAGTCGTATGGTTTCAAGACGAGCTACCGGTGCGAACACTTCAGCATAATCAACACCATATTCCTGAGAATAACCCTTCGCTACCAGTCGCGCTTTGTACTTGTCCACCTCCCCATTTTCATTGAGCTTCATCTTAAAGACCCACTTCGCACCTATGCTTTTATCTCCATATGGCAGTGATGTTAGTTCCCACATATTGTTTCTTTCTATGGCTTGAATTTCTTGATCCATAGCATGCCTCCATTTCTCTTTTTTCACAACGTCTTCGAATGTTGTGGGATCTTGATTCAGTAGTGGAAATGTCAAGTGAGAGTCTTGATCAATGAACATAGCCAAATGTGTCATCTCTACAATTTCCTCATCAGACAACCCTTCACCTGTCTCGTAGTCTTTTAACAAAACCGATTTCTTTCTTATCTGTCCTTCACGTTCTGGAAGTTGAGCTGGAACTTGAGTGTCTACTCTAGGTTGAGTAGGTTGAGTAGGTGAGTTTTCAACACTTGAAATGTTGCCTTCACTTTGAATATGTGGCATCTCATTGTGAGTCAATGCCTCATCTTGAGTAGACGAACTTCCAGAGTCTGCTTGCTTTTCTCGATTACATTAAGCACCTGACGAACTTCCAGATTCTACTTTCTTTTCTCGATTACATTCAGCACCTGGTTCCTCATCATTTTCCCACTCCAAATCAACATGTATAGCTTGCTTATGACTATCATCCCAGCTCCATTGTTGATCTTCCTCGAACACCACATCTCTACTTATAAGTATTCTATTTGAGATTGGATCAAATAGCCTATAAGCTTTGGATTCGTCACTTACCCCAAAGAAAATACACTTCAGACTCTTTGAATCAAGCTTTATCCTTTTTGCATCAGGTACATGTACATGGCCAATGCAACCAAATACACGAAAATATTTAACGGATGGTTTAATCCCAGACCACGCCTCTTCCGAAGTCTTGTCTTTTAATGCAAGTGTTGGACTTCGATTCAACACATGAACAACCCAATTTACAGCTTCAGGCCAGAAGGTTTTGGGAATTTGCTTAGCAGACAACACACTTCGCACCATATTCATAATGGTGCGATTCTTCCTCTCCGCGACACCGTTTTGTTGAGGCGTGTATGCATCAGTTAATTGTCGTTGAACTCCATTTTCATTACAGAAACTTTCAAATTCCAACAATGTGAACTCTCCTCCACGATCTGTTCTCAAAGCTCGTATAAATACCCCTGTTTCTTTCTCAACTTTCACTTTGTAAAACTTGAAAGTTGCAAAAGCTTCAGACTTTTCTGCTAAGAAATAAATCCAAGTTTTTCTGCTAAAATCATCTGTAAAAGTAATAACATAACGTTTCTTACTACTGGAAATTGGCGTGATCGGTCCACACAAATCAGCATGTACTAACTGAAGAATGTTGGATGCTCTCCACGTACTTTTGCTTGGAAAAGGATTATGATGTTGTTTACCCACCAAACAATCTTCACACACCTTTTGAGAGGGTGTAAATCTTGGTAATCCTTTCACCATGTTCTTCCTTTAGAGCACGTTAAGACTGTTCCAACTGAGATGTCCATATCGACAATGCCAAATATTCGCTTGATCTGTAGTAAGAGATGAGAAACATTGTTGCTTTTGTGGTATGTAACACTCATACAACGGAAACATTCGGTTGTTTGTCATCTTTGTCTCAAAGATTACTCCCTTCCGAGGATGGAAGACCTTGCAAGTTCCATTGAAAATAGACACCCCAAGACCCTTCTCCTGCAACTGACCAACGCTCAGAAGATTGTTTACGAGATCTGGTACAAAGAAAACTCCTGTGATCACCAAAACAACACCATTTATCTCCAACCGCACCGTACCTTTACCTTGTACAATAAGAGTTGAATTGTTTCCGAGCTTAACCCTCTCTTTAAACATGCTATCCATCTCAACAAACATATCTTTGTTTCCACACATGTGGTTACTACAGCCCGAGTCGAGAAACCACAAATGTGCATATGTAGTTTCCATGCAGTCCACCAAAGCCATTAACAACATCTATTCTTTTGCTTCTGTATAGTATGCTGTTGACCTCACCTCCTTAGGACATTCCCACTGAAAGTGTCCTAACTCATGACAATTGTAGCATTCCACGGTAGATTTGCCGTAACCAAACCTACCACCACGTCCTTGTCCACGTCCTCGCCCTCTTCTTGGATAGAACCCTCGACCTCTACCTCTTCCTCCTTGATGGGTTCCTTGAGTGACTTACAGAGCTTGTTCATCTTCCACTTGTCTACCCATTCTTTGTTCATGTATCAAAATGCTACTTTGCAGCATATCAATCGACATGGTGTTGAGATCATTTGACTCTTCAATGGAACATACAACATAATCATATCTTGAGGTCATAGAGCTCAAAAATTTTTCAATGATATGAACATCTTCCATTTTTTCCCCTGTCATTCTCAGCTTATTGGCTATAGTGAGAGTTCTACCAAAGTAGTCATTAACAGATTCTCCAGTCTTCATGTGCAAGACTTCAAACTCTTTGCGAAGAGCTTGTCGTTGCGCTCGTTGTACACGAGCTGATCCTTGATACTTCTGCTTCAATGAGTCCCATATCTCCTTGGACGTATCTTTCTTCAAAATTGTCACTAGTATCGAGCGATCAATAGCTTGAAACAAATAGTTCTTACACTTCAAATCCTTGAGCTTCTCAGCATTGATGGCCTTCTTCTCAACCTCACTGAGTTCTTCTCCTTCTTCTGTTGATGGAGTAATGCCCGTCTCCACAAGATCCCAATATTCTTTCGAACGTAGAAAGTTTTCCATGAGCATGCTCCAATGATCATAATGGCCATCAAATTTTGGAATGGCAGGTTGCACAAAGACACTCTCAGATCCCATTGTTACCCTCAGCTTTGATACCAAATGTGAAAGAAAGATACAGAACCAAAAAATATTGAACTAATTTTATTGACTGATCATGAAGGGCTATAAATAGCATTACAAGAAGGACTAAAAAGAAAAATAGCTAACCCACTAACTAAAGGAGTGGCATATGAATTTGTCAAAATAGAACTACCTAGTCTTCCAAAAGATTCGGAAGGACTTATTCATTTCAAAACTAGAAATCAGGAAGTAGTGGACAATTTCAACAGATGGGGGCGTTATCTTTTCACGGATGCAAATATAAAAACTAAGAGGCCGTTTACCAAACATTTACCTGGTAAGCACTTACCACGAAAATTCAATATTATTATTTACTTACCAGGTAAGATTTTAGTCAACAAAAATGGCTTTTTATGCAACAATTTACCCGGTAAGAGTTGACTGTGGTAAGAGTCATTGCCCTCAGTTACCGGGTAAGACTCTCTGTCTTTGCCTCGTTCTTCGAGTAAGATTTTTGGTTCTTATCATATTCATCTGGTAAGGTAATATAACTTGGTAAGCGCTTACCTAAGTAAGCATTTGGTAAACGACCCCTAAGATGATGATTTAGGGACTGTTTACCAATTTTTTTGGTTAAGTGTTGATTCGGATAAGAGGTCTGACTGTGATAAGAGGTCTGACTGGATTAAGTGCAAATTGTATTTTCTTGTTTATCAAACATTTTGTGTTAAGTGCTGATTGAGTAAAAAAGACCATTATATCCTCTTTTTTTTTGGAATAAGTATTAATTAAAAATTATTGTATTATTTAAACCTAATTATATTTGAATAAAATTAAAAAAAAACAGGCCCATATCAGCCCATATACATTTAAGCCCAATTATATTAATCTATATGTATTTCTTTTTCACTCAAAAACCTCAAAACCCTATTTTTCTCAACCTGAAACTTTTCTCTCCCACCTCCAGACCAGCCACCATCGCCGCCTCCCGTCGACGCCTTCCGTCGCCGCCCTCCCGTCGCCGCCCTCCCGTCACCCTTCAACACCTTGAACTGGATATAACCATCGACGCTTCCCCACCTTGAATCAGACACGACCCATCTGTTTGTATAAAGAAAGATGCATCTATTTAGGGTTTTAGATGAAGAGGGTAGATTAGGAATATATACCTCTTACCATGGTAAGATTCATTTTTTTTGCTGACTCCAGTAAGAGGACGGTCAGATGTCGAAAATCTGATTGTTGATTTGTTGTTAGGTAAACACTTTTACCTCTTACCCGGATAAGCATCTCTTAACGGGTAAGAGGTGGTAAGAGATTAGTAAACAACCCCTTAGTATGGTTTGTTGCACATTTGAAAAAAAATATATTTACAAAGTGATTATGTGATTAAAATACAAATTGTATGTATTCTACAAGTAGGCTACTTACTCACTATACAATTATTCAAAGTGAACATACAAATCAAGATGCTACTGATCCATTCTATATATATATATATATATCTATTAAAAGTAGCAAAGATCAAGCATATTGTTTTCGTAAAAATTCATACCCTCCACCGACGATGATAATTCCCTCGACCATGACGTCAGTAACCAGGATTCATACGCCAAACGACTCATGCTATCTGTGATCGTGGTTATCTATGACCACAAAGACCTTTGACTAGGGGTGTAAATGATGCAAGTCGAGCTCGAGTATCACTATACATATACTCGACTCGATAATAGGTTCGACTAGTGGATCTGATTTTGTGAACTAATGTTCGACTGTACTTGTTGGTTTCAACGGCGACACTGTTCGTACCATCGGGGAAATTTCTTTCCTTATATATGCTAAAGGTGTTAATAAACCAACTAAGTTCAACGTCATGGATTGTTTTTCCGCACAATGTGATTCCTGGACGACCTTGGATCCACGACATGAAGGCAGTTCCCTTGATGTATCATCAAACAATAAACTTCGCGACTTTATGGGGTGTCTAAGAAATAAAGAGCAAACAGAAGACCACCCAAAAATGATGTAAGACATCCATGAAACCATGAAAAGGCACTATCTAGCAATTATAGAGTCAGGATCACTTGGACGAGATCAACGATTTACAGCTACAAGAGTCGTCCTCGACCAAGTAGGCCTGATCTAACAATATTCATTGGAGCATCCATGGAATCGAGTATTAAAGATTGTATCATTGAATTCTTGAGGGAAAACTTCGATTGTTTCGCCTGGACGCATGAATATGATTGGAACTGATACCAGCATCATATCTCATATACTGAACATTGATCCAACATATAAAACCGTGAAGCAAAAAAGGCCCATTGAGGTTTTTGCCAAACTGTTTATGCAGAAAAACAATTTAAGATAGAGGTTTGGACCTTATTTGAACCTTTGAAATAAACAAGAAAAATAACGAAAAAGTTGTAAAAGAAAAAGATGATTTTGTTGACGCGGAAAACCCCATTGAGGGTAAAAAAAAATGCATAGACGTCGTCCTTAATAATAAATATTACAATTACAGATCATGAATAAACACGTTGTATCGAACAACTCTTCCATCAGCAGAGTGTCCGTGACATCCGCTACATCATGTCAGCTTTTTAGCTAATTCTCCGTTGCAAAATAGTTGCAGCATTTCCGTTAACATTTCCGATTTTGGCGAGGTTTCAAACCGAAGTTACCTGTTTGCTCATTGTCATCGTGACATTAATGGACAATGGTGTTTGGATTTGGTTCACAAGGTTCTCTATGTTCCCGTTTTGTTATTCTTAGAAACCAGAGAGAGTGTTTTGAGAGGAATAAGACAGCTGAAGTGGATGCTATCGCAAATTTTGGTGTAAGCATACAGGATCGATATGTTCTGCTATGAAAACAACAACTGGAACGGTAAGAGACCCAGTTCAGTCATCTTACCGTGTAAGAGTTGTCACTCTCACGTACTAGGTAAGATTCTAGGTCCTTGTTATCACTCTTACCGGGTAAGATTCTCAATTCTTGTCATGTTAATTCGACAAGGTAAAGTGACCCCATAATCACTTACCGGGTAAGAATTTAGCAAACGACTCGTAACGTTCTTACCACTGTTTACCTTTAGGTCTTAAGCAAGCATTGTTATGATGGTGTTATTGTTGCTGATATCTTCCATTTGAGGAGTCTGATTTGCCAACTTTATATAAAAAGGTTAAATACAGGTTTAATATATTATGCGCATAAATAGGAGAACGGTATACTTGAAATTACATATAGGTTTTAAATATTCAATTTTCTGATAAAATATTCTGATCGGCTTATTGACTTGTTGCAGATAAAGTGGCAAATTGGCACCGTTAGCAGTTCACATGAAATTGTCGCATTATGGCTACCATCTTTGTTGTCTGTGCAAAGAAACAAACGTGGTTCTACTCCAATATAAAAAAGTTAGAAAATAGATGGGAGGTGATAGGTCGAGTATCAAGTTTTGCGAGGAGTTTAATTAGGGAGGATGTTAGAAAATGGATGTATGGATTGATTGAACGTTTTTTTGATTAACCTAGATATTCAACCCGCTCTGTGAGCCGACTAACCCCAGAGCGACCACCTGCATTGCATATAGCATGGAGTCATCGCATTTGAACCTCCGTAACCAAAGGGGAATTTTATTCCTCCTTGAATTTGAACCTGAGACCTCCTGGTATTTTTGATATTTGGAGCCAAGCTCAAACCAATCAGGCACCACCCTTGTAGTTATGGATTGATTGAAAGTTAAGAATTATTTTGAAAATTTCTTGTCTTTTATATGATAAATATATGCAAATTTATTGTTTTGAGATTCTTATGTTGTTTTTTGTTGATTAATATTATCATTTATAATATAATTATATATAAATATAGAGCTAAAATATGGATGAAAAAAATACTTTTTAGAGAATTAGGGGCCGTTTACTAAACGTTTATCCAGTAAGTGTTTACCGGGTATTTTTTTTTTCCGGATTAACATGGTAAGGGTTTAGAATCTTACATGGTTAGAGCGGTAAGAAAATGAAGAGTCTTACCCGGTAAGAGTGGTGAAAGGATGGGAGTCTTACCCAGTAAGTAAGATTGACCACCCTTACCCCGGGTAAGCATTTACTGAGTAAATTATTGCATACTATATCGTTTTGATGTATTACAATTTTACCCATAAAAATAAACCACAGTGTTGACTCCTATCGGTAAGTACTTACCCTAAGGAGCCGTTTACTAAACGCTTATTTGGTAAGTGCTTACTAGATAAATTTCCTCGTCGGATGAACATAACAAGGGCCAATAATCTTACAAGGTAAGAGCAATGAGAAGGATGGAAAGTCTTACCCGGTAAGTGAAGATAACGACTCTTACCCAAATAAGTACTTACCTGGTAATTTGTTGCATTCGATACGTTTTGATGTACTAAAATCTTACGCATCAAAGTAAATTATAACATTGACTCCTATTGGTAAACACTTACTGGGTAAGCATTTGGATAAACAACCCCTAAGTTATACTTTTGGTCCCTATAGTTTATTTAAAGACTGATTTGTTCCTTATAATGATTGCTAACTGACAGTATTAACTTCAGGTATCATGAGTGTTATTTTACCAGATCATGATTCAGGATGGAACATCAGAAATATAAACTACAAATGGCATAAATCAATATCATATTTACTTGGTTATATGAACATCTACATTCTAATTGACCCTTGTTGCATAAATTTTCAATGACACCCATTAACTGTACAATCTTTTTAACATATTTCTAAGCTCAACATAACTCGGATTCGAGTAACATTTCACGCGGTTTGATTGCGGTTTTGCATAATAGCTCACGGTCACAATGGTGAATCCTTCCATTCTAGTCTATTTAGCCCATCAACAATGGCTCTACGGAACTCATTATTATGAAGAATGAAGGATGAAACATGGCCGCCGGTTACCCATCTCACCTCCGATCCAGGCCAAGCTCTTTGGAGCTCGAGCACCGAGTGTTTTGGGATGTACCCATCGTCCTAAAAAACATGGTCAAAACAAAGGAAGAAAGTTTCAATAACTTGAAAGACAATATTTACCGGAAAGACCTAAATGACTTGGTCATTTTACATTGTCATCAAACTTATTAGTTTAGTTTTTACCAAATGTGACTAGTTTATCGGCTAGTTTATTGACCAACAATCAACTAGTTTGTCAAACATAGCCTGTAGCCAAACACGAGACTAGCCAAGAGGGCAATCATCACTATGCTAAATTTCGGAAATATATATTATAAGAAAAGTGGAAGTTTGTTAGAAGCGGGTTTACTTACGGTGGCAGCAACAAGAATGACGGCATTTGGGTTTTTGGGGGTGGGAAAGCGTGTGACGTCTGTGAGTGACAGCACGCTTCTCATACGCTCTCGTGCTTCCTCTAGTGTCATCGTAGCCTTCTCCATCGATATATCCTCTCTTAGGGCTTCCCACGCAGTCGCATGCTTCAATACTCCTTCACAAAACGCAACAACAGCCGAGTGTGGAGATAGAAATGGCAATGTAGCAATAGGCGTAGGATGTAAGGATCCCACCATGGCAGCATGTACTCCACCTAAAAATACCATAAAAAATCAGATATCGAGATAAACATGCATTCTCTTGATGCATCTGAAGACCCGTTACGTTGTAATTTGAATGCTTCAAAGTTCATACGTGTAGATTCAAAAGTATAAAATATTTACCCATGCTTAGTCCACAAACACCCATTTTTCCGAAACCTGCTTGAGAATCTAACCAATGTAGAAGACTGCGTGCTTCTTCGATGGTAGCTCGTCCTAATAAGAGCAAGTCACTCACACACAATAACTTCGAACCACTTTGCAGCATTGGTCGCCTTTGTCCATAAAAAGGGCTGCATAACGTTGACGATTAAAGATGATATGTGCAGATTCTTCAAAAATATAAGACAGCACAAACGAATTCAAACTACAAAATTGATTATCACCTCTCAAGGACCATTGTTGCTATATTTTCCTTCAATAGTGGTCCACCAAGACGCAATCTTCGTTCAAAACTATGGTCCCCAGTTCCTGAAATATCAGTCCAAGATTGTAAGATTCAACAAGACTGCCATAAAAGTCGATTTTAAAACATAACTTGTTGGAAGGTATATGCTCAAGTAATTTAAATGGTTTTATGAAATCTTCACTTATAGAATAGGTGGAACACCCATTAAAATACCCTCTAAAAGAGCCGGTTAAGGTAGGTTCCAACATATATTGAGGAAAATGATCAGAGTCTAATCAATGTGGGATTCCAACACGCACCCTCCAAAAGGAGCTACATGGACACAAATTGTTGAAGAGTGTTGAGGGAGGGCTAGAAAAACTGTCCCTGAAGTGGTAGACTTTGGCTTTGATACCATGTTAGAATATTTGGGACCCCATCAGATTACTCCCAAAAAGAGCCCTTAAGAAGAGAAGAGAGGTTCTAACATATATCGAGGAGAAATGATTCAAGTATAACTGATGTGGGAGTGGGACCCCAACATTCACTCCTACTAATCATGCTACCACGATTCGCATGAACCAAATACAAATAAAAACTACGTTTAGAGAAAGCTAAAGCTCTATGTGGACATCGAATCACTTACCATTCAATCATAACTTAAAAGTACAAATCTTTAGAAACACAACCGTCACATCAAGCCTAATACAAAAAAAAAAGAAAAAAGATCAATTATGATTTAACATGCTCTTAAACAATACATTCTGCCTGATCCTAACATTGATAGCTTTGGAATCTCCATAATGGGCACCATCCTAATTGAGGTTAAAAGCTTATTATCCATCTTAGGGGCATCATATGAAGACAGAGGAAGGAATCTGTGCGTTAGAGCTCTCACTAAATGAGCCCCTTTTGGGTCAAATCCCGGTCATTCGTGTGTTGTATATGCCCTTTAACATGATCATACCAAAAGAACTCTGAAGTCCTAATAGTGAAAGTTTTGATTAGGGGGAACTTAAACGCCCCTCCACCGAAACCTTAAAACCAAAATTTCATAATTAAGAGAAGAAATAGAATGGGGAAGATATGTATTTTTTCATAAACATATTTAATGTGAACAGTCACTTAAAGTACCTTTCAGCATTTTTTTACTTGTTCAGTGTTTTCGGGCTTGCTTTCTTTTTCACACACACTTTTTGCAACCCAGGGTCTTCACGGAAACAGCCACTCTACTGTTAGCGGTAGGGATCAAATTTGTTTGGATCTCACCCCTCCCAGACCCCACCTCTGAGTAAGATATTCTGGACTCGTTTGGTTTGGTTTAGTTTAGTAACTCAAAGTACCCGACTTTTCTGTATTTTGTTTTGTTCAGCAATAAATTAAGAAATTTGCAAAGCTCATAGCAATGATAATTCAGCAATCAAGTGCTTCAATCTATATTCTATTTCTAATGCAGAAACAAGGTTACTAGAATTCCTACAGCTCTTCAACACATGTACATATATAATCAGCTCTTCAATACAGGGATGTTTATGTCCTACATAAACACACAATATATTTTGTCCCAATTATGACTGAAAAAACAACTTAAGATTTCTATGCAATGAGGGGCAGACAAAGTTCTTTTTTCTTCTAACCTAATATACACCTCTTACTGATTCCATATGAACTATATTACCTTCATCCAATTTTGCAGATTTGTCAGCATTCAATTCACCATCAGATTTATTAGTATATCTTTATAATGATAGCCATGTGCATGAAACCACAGTACTGATCCAGAGACAACAAAGTATTTCTTTTAATCTAGATCTAATTGATGAAATTACTGATAGTTTGGAGTCTTTTCAGACCAAACTTTTGGAAAGTATTGCATAAGTTTCACTTACATGCCTAAAAGTTCACCTTGAAAACTATGGGAACGTTTGGAAAAACTTGGCTTTCTGCATAAAGCTCCCCCTAGGAGCATACTGAATAAGCCGATTTCTATATCATTAAGCCACTAACAAATAGTCATGTATAGGTAGGTGACCGAATAAGCTGTGACTCCCATTAAGGTTGTTAGGCTGCTAACAAACAGGCCCTAACATTCATTACCACCCCCACCATAATCAATATAATACACGCAAAACATACCAAAAAGATCGAGTAAGAACACCCAAGGAAGTGAAACAAACATGCCCACATGTGTATACACTTCAACCATATAATATCCACTGATAATAAAACCAGAAAAAATCACCAACACAATCTGTATCAAAAACAATAAAATTAATCAATTTTACCTGCAAGATGAACAACACAAGCCACATTGTGGGCAGGCACTGATTTTGGGGCAAGGAGGGCAACTCTTGCAATATGACTCTCAAGAGGTAATGCATTAAGAAGCTGTTCATCACAAGGCGTTTCAAAAACACCTTCTTTCAAACAAGCACTTTTGGTCTCCCAAACTGTTTTCCATGTAGGTTGAATCAATCTTGGAGGCCAATTCTGACCTTCAACTTCTGGGAAAAGCTGCTTAATCAAACTCTCTAGAAGATCAAGCTTTGGGCCACCCCATCCTTTTGAAAAGAATTGTGGGGTCAGCTTTGTTCTGTGCATGAATGCACCATACACATGGTCCAATATATAGTGAAGCATCCCAACCTTTACTGCCACCATATTTAAGACTCAAGAAATCAAACCCACTTCCAATTCGAAGAAAGTTCGATCTCTTTGCCAATGTAGATTAATTTTAAAACAGTCCCACCAATCAAAACAACCGAGACTCCGCAAAAGATTGGATTTCAAAACAATCTAAACCTATTTGAAACCAAAACCACCAATTTTAAAGCCTCGCGTTTGCCAAAAGAGGTTTTAGATCAAGTGATTGAGAGAAACCCAACTGTGAAATCGGATCGAAATTGGAAATTAGGATCTGGGTTTATGAGAATAGACGATGGCTTAAGAAGACAATAAACGACTCATCAAGCAGTTGAAGGGATTTGAAGTGTTGATAAGGTACTAATGATTGAAAAACGATGGGATTAACATTCATAGAGAGCAATGTAGAGAAGATTTAGGACCTTGCAATCTAGATTACTACTGGATGTAGAATCCGATTGAAAACAATAACTAGAGAGAGAAGATGCAATCGATAAAAACTATGGGCAGGGAAGAGTGATTTAGAAAGTACGCAAACTTCGTCGATAAAGCACACAGATTCTCTATTTTAAACATTTTTTATTAATTATATTATTTAAATATTTTATAATTTCAATACATTTTTTTTAAATATATAATTTCAATACATTTTTTTTAAATATATATAAAATCATATTAATTTAATCTTTAGTTTGACTCTTTGTTATAAAGAATGAGATAGGAAAGTTATTAGAGAGTTGTATAGAATAAAAAAGTTAATTTTTTCTATTACAGAAAAGCTATTGGAAATACTCTTAAAATATTAAGGTGAACTTTGTTTTTTAAGAAGTGTTAAAGTCTGAAATTTAATTTTATTTCTGATTTATAAGAGGTGGTGCTGAAGTCTAAATCTTGGATCAGTAAGACTGTTTGTTTTTACATTTAAAGTTTGAAATCTGAATCGGTCAAACTAGTGCAAAAATATAAAAAATAAATAGTTTTTTACAAAAGTATAAAGAATAAATAGTTTTGCTGATAAATCTCTTTCAATCCCCAAAGTATGAACCATTTGATAGATGACCAATTAGGTAGGGATATTATTTTGAATGAAAATCGCAGTGCATATTATTTTCATTGTTTTGCTCATCAACTTCAACTCACTCTTGTAGCAGTGGCCAAAAAGAATTTGTTATCGATAGTTTGTTTTTCTTACTAACCTACGTTGTCAATGTCGTTGGAGGTTCATGCAAGTGTCATGACCGTCTTTGAGAACAACAAGCTAACAAAGTTATTGAGGCACTCAGTGTAGGTGAACTCCCAAGTAGTCGAGGCCTCAATCAAGAAACTTCCCTCGTCAAAGCAGGTGACACATGTTGGGGATCACATTATGGTATTTTGGTAAGTATGATCATCTTGTTTTCATTTGTGATCGATGTGCATGAGATGATAAAGGAAGATGGGTTAACCCAAGAACAAAAATGTGAAGCTATGTTGCTATCTAAATCCTCACACACATTTGATTTCATATTTTTATCTCCACTTTATGAGAAATTATTAGGTAGTACCACTTATCCCGAGCATTGCAAAGGAAAAAACAAGATATTGTGAATGCGATGAATTTGGTTGGACTTTGCAAGAAACAACTACATATATTGAGGGATAACGGATGGGATTCTCTGCTTGATGAGGTTACTTTGTTTTGTGAGAAACATGATATTGATGTTTGCCATATGGGTGAAATGTTCTTACTTCATGGATGGTCACGCCAGAAAGATCCACAGAAGGAACTTGAGTAAATTTTAAATGAATATTGAAATACAAAAAAAAATTCTATGTTTATTGTTAACGAGATCAACATTTTTATGTTTCGATGTAACAGCAAAATACTATTTACCCCCCCCCCCCCCCCCTTTTAACCATTAGCAAGACTTGTTTCACTTACATATCATAAGAAATTCGAACAATTGCTTCAATGGCACGGGTTTTGGTGGTAAATAAAATAAAATGGACTCAAGTAGGGTTGCACCTGGTGCAACAACAAGCACCAATTTAACTTGGGGGTGGTAATTTAGTAGCAGTGGGTGACAAAGTAGCTTTATTACCTATTCCATTAGGAGGAAGACCTCCTAGGTATAAGATACGTATTGTTTGATTCTAAAACAACTCCAAAAGTCATAGTTCGTTAAATATAAAACTCAAAACACTCATCCTATCTTGTTTTCATATGGATCCATTGTAGGTTGTGGTTTTACTTTTGTTCCATGTATGGTTCCTATAACCCAACAAAAATACATTATGAGACATCAAGTTCACGTAGGAGAATTCGAGATGGGGCATCTGATTCAAGGAAACACAAGCATTGACATGTGTTTAAATAACCAGAATCCCTCACAAAATGGACCAAAACACTTAAGGATTTTGGTTCTTTTGAATGGGATCGATTATGCAAAGCAGATTTTAAGGGGTTGAGATTGTGTTCCATGGTCTAAAGAGATCACGATTTGATAATCGCATTTGGATAGCCACACGTGAAAAGAAGAGAAGAGGAAGGTTATCCATAAAGCCGAAAGTTTACAAGGGTAGATCATAACCATAGTGTAAGAGACTATGATTACACTATCAGAAAACCCGATCTCTACTTTATTAGGACATCTACATGATATATGCTTTCTCTTAATTGGAACAATACGAGCATAGGACACTACAATCTTTTTACCTCCTCGAAACATGTCTTCGTGACTACGTTCTTCTAACACTATGTTGTATGTTATTGCTACACATTCTTATATTATGTTACATATGCTATTTTGTTTGCTTCTTATGTGTTCCAATTGTTTTGGTATCTTCAAGTTGTTGTCTCATGATCAATAACTTGGCTAATGTCACACAAATATATATTCATATATGAATACACCTTATACATGTATAAACAAGAATGTAGTGTATATTTACATATGAATAAACACATATGCATGAATATAATGTATAAAGAGATGATTACTAAAAATCTATTTTGATGACTACCCGATAAAGTAAGTAACAATTGTATGTTGATAAACGATCCCTAAATTTATACCAATATGATGTCCCTATTTTCACATCTTTGAAATAAACACAGGAAAAAGCAATAAAAAGAGAAAACAATTGGTAATGCAGAAAAACCCTCAAATGAGGGAAAAAAAACCGCAAACGATACTAGGGATTGTCGATGCACAATGGACATTAATCAAGGACATCATCCTTCATAACAACAATTACAAGCAAATACGTGCGTCGGTCGTAGAAAATAGCAAGAAAGTAAGAATTATTTCTATTGATAACTTTTATATGCGTATATCCTTTGATGAACCACGTGTTCTTGAGTTTCTTCAAGGATTTTATAAATGACTTATAGGAGTGTTCAAATGGTCGATAATGGTTAATCCTTAATGAGCTTTAATGAAGAAAATGACTAGACTTGATTGTCTTGGACTTTTACCTTCCGTTATGATCTTCATGGTTAACGGTTGGATTTGTCTTTATTCTTGCAATAAAAACCACATATAATGGATGTCGTAATTAATATGCACTTACACACGTCATTAGTATGATATATCAAGGGAAATATTGATTGTGGAATAATAATCCTCGACCAAGGGTTATAGGTCTATGGTCGTAGATAACCACGATCATAGGTAACAAGATTGTGGGTTCATAAATGTCCTCTGAAATTTTATGTGGTAAACGTATCCGTAGTATCTCTTAATCTTAATCCGCCATCTATCAAATGGTTCATATTTTTGGGGCTGAAAGAGATTTGTTAGAAAAAACTATTTTATCTTTTATATTTTTCTAAAAAAAAACTATTTATCTTTTATAATTTTACACTAGTATTATCGATTCAGATTTCAGATGTAAAAATAACTAGTCTTATTGATCAAGATTTCAGACTTCAGCACCACCTCTTATCTATACTATTATAAATCATTTGACAAAAACTCTTAAAAACCATTTTTTATGCATGAAGTATTGTTTATTAATGTATATTACTTAAAATTCAAGATTACAAGTAAATTGTGCGTAAGTACAACTTATTAAAGCTTCATGTAACTAACTGCAGATAAACATAATTAAATAAAGAATAAACATCTCATTTTAAGTATAAAAAATCTAAAATATAATTAGGATAGTTATTAACTTCTAACAAAATACTTAATTATTATCTTTATAAAAAAATTATATTATTAAACCAAAAATAAAAATAATAATTAAAGAAATACACAAAAAAAGAGAAATTTTAAATAGTTAGTTTGGTATTAATATCAATTTTTTTTATCATATCTTCATATTTATATTTTATTTAAACATAAAAAAAAATTGCACTTTCTCAAAACCACATAAAACCGTATGATAACATCAATTGAGACAAACAAAAAACGAAATATTAAAATTGAGATGTATCTCGCTACATTGTACAAGTACTATTCTAATAAATCAGAAGTGAATTCAGACTTCAGATTTTAACACTTCTTAAAAAAATAAACGACACTTTAATTTTTAAATCTAAACATTTACTTTCTTAAGGTGTGTCGACGGGTAGGTTGAATACTTTAGATGTTACCTCTCTTTTAGAGGGTATTATTTGAGGCGTGATCCATGACCTTCTCTCACGTATATATCACCATTATAATTTATTTTTTATTATTATATTTTTATTGTTTCTGTATATACATGAAAGTTAGAAACTTTGATTTATTAGAATTTTAAATTATTATTAAATATTAATCATTATAAGAAATAGATGAATTTATCTATAATCTATACTATATTATAAAACATTTTACAAAAACTTTTAAAAACTATTTTTTATGCATGAAGTACTGTATATTAATGCATATTATTTAAAATTCAAGATTACAAGTAAATTGTGCGTAAGTACAACTTATTAAAACTTCATGTTTGAATTCGTGTAACTAACTACAGATACATATGATCAAATAGAGAATAAACATCTCATTTTAAATATAGAAATTCTAAAATATAATTAAGATAATCATTGAGTTATAACAGAATGTTTAATTATTATCTTTATAAAAAATTATATTATTAAACCAAAACTAAATTACTTTGTTATTAAATCTAAATTAAGTTATAATAAGAAATTGAATTAAAGAAGTTACATCAAGAAAACGATAACTATTAAATAGTTAATTTGATACTAATATCGGTTTATTTTTTTTTTAAATTTGTATGCTATAATCAAATTTACATTTCATTCAGAAATAAAAACATTATTGCTTTCTCAAAACCACATAAAATCGTATTATATCGATAGAGACAAAGAATAAAAACTAAAAATTAAAATCGAGATTTATCTCGCTGCATTGTGCGAGTACCCTTCTAGTCTATACTATATTATAAAGCATTTGACAAAAACCCTTAAAAACCATTTTTTATGCATGAAGTACTATTATTAATGCATATTACTTAAAATTCAAGATTACAAGTAAATTATGTGTAAGTACAACTTCTTAAAGTTTTATGTTTGAATTCGTGTAACTAATTGCAAATAAACATAATCTTAGAGGATAAACATCTCATTTTAATTATAAAATATCTAAAATATAATTAGGATAATCATTGAGTTCTAACAAAATATTTAATTATTATCTTAAATAAATTATTTTATAAAACCAAAAATAAAATAAAATGAATTAAAGAAATACACAAAAAAGGAAAAATTTTAAATAGTTAGTTTGATACTAATATAAAAAAATAAAAAAATGAATCTCGTTGTATTGTACGAGTATCCTTCTAGTTATATTATAAAGCATTTGGTTCATTAATTCTCTTAAAAACAAATTACCATGCATAAGGTACAATTGATTTGTGCACATTACTTAAAAATCAAAAATACAAGTTAATTATGCATACGTACATGTTTTTAAAGCATATTACTCTCATTGAAATTTTAATTTGTCCCTACGATCTCTCTAATCCAACTAACATCCCTATAATCTCTCTTTTTCAAAGAGTAGACAACCATTGTTGATTTCATATTTAATGGGTGGTTTTGACTCAATATTTCTTATAATCACCGTCAACTTCCCTTCTCCAAAGCTCGGTTGCTTCTCTTTCAAGGTAAGTTTCAATTTCATGCGTTTCGACCATTGCTTCTGATTAATTTATGGTATGTGTTACTTTTTGCTTCTTTATTTTTGACTCATTACGTATCGATTCCTTATGGTTTCTTTGTCTGGTTCTTTGTCGGTTTAGGTTTACTTCCTCGGAGTTCAAGAACCTTCAATTCATTCACGGAGTGCACATCTAATTATACTCCAAGAGTTTTGGCCTCCGTCCTTATCCTAAGGTGTTTGGTTTTTTTGGTAAGATAGGCTTTCATTGGTACATTTCATATCATACATAATTTTTTCAATAATTTCTACCTCCAAACCCATTATATTACAACCACAAATACTTACGTGTTTCATATCGTACATAATTTTTTCAATAAGATAGGCTTTTGTTGGTACGTTTCATATCATACATAATTTTTTCAATAATTTCTACCTCCATACCCATTAGATTACAACCACAAAAACGGGTCCTATAGACAGTCCATCTATTCCTAATTTCCAACGGAAATAAGACTCTCCACCACCACAATGTGAGTGAAAATATACGAAAAATAAATAAAAAA
>NC_037536.1:9629653-9634033 GCF_001531365.2 Cynara cardunculus var. scolymus | reverse complement strand
AAAAATATAGAATATGAGCAAAATGGGTACCAAAGATACAATAAAATAGGGATATAGAACAACAAATAACTCTAACAAAATGAGAGTTATCAGTATTATTAGAGATGTCTCCTACGTTACCCATAATATGTGGAAGTATCAACGTAATTTCATAAAGTCATTCGGTCTGAATGCTTCATGAAGAACATAAGTCAGATGATGGAACGGTGCTACAATGGCCGGGACAAAGGGTCGCGATCCCGCGAGGGTGAGCTAACTCCATAAACCCGTCCTCAGTTCGGATTGCAGGTTGCAACTCGCCAACTGTCATTGTTCACACATCATATGTGGATTGGTGGATTTCTCATAGTTGGTGCTGCTACGCATGCAGCCATTTTTATGGTAAGAGACTATGATCCAACGCTTATACTGCCCCAAACAACTGACTGCATTTTCCAACTGAAATGAAAAAAATACTTAATATAGATCCTTTATCAATTAAGTATTATCCATTTGCCGATTATGTTAAGGACTAAATTGCATATGCATATCATACGGGAACCCAGAAATGTTTTCAAGCGGTGAAACTATTAGATCATTATAGTGAAAGCTATTGTAATTTTTCACAAAACCGTAATATAGATTAGATGCCTTGATATCTGTATTCGAAAACGAAGGTTTAATGGTTCGACACACATTATTGCTTTCTATTATCTTTTTTCACAAAAGCTCTAAAATAAAATCTGAAAAACAAATATATTGCTAAAAGTGAAATTCAAGCCCATACGCAATAAAGCATTATGATTGCATCTTCAATAAATGTAACACCCTCAAATCTGGAAATGATGATTAATTTAAAATTTCCAATAATACATTAAATAAAGGGTAAATCTCTTTCTATAAATCAATATTTGGATTACCTTGAATAACAAATCTAGATTTAACATTAACAATAAATAAACCAAGCTTTACACAAGGTCATATGAACTTATTACAAAGCTTTCAGATAGAACACTTTATTGTTTGGTCTTATAAACTTAAGACCTATAAAACAATCTATCAAAACACTTGGACATTATTAATGTCCTATAAACCAGATTTTATTTCAGTCATATAATTCTGCCCTGATGCATATGCATATGCATCAGGGGCGGACCCAGAAAAATTTTCAAACGATGACACCATATAATTAATATAGTATAATATACATCTAAAAATAATTACAAAAAATGTGGTTTTTATAGTACCGATAAACGACTCCTAAACTTGTACTCGACGTGTTTTCATCTTTTGAAAATGGTCAATATATACCAAAAAATAATTACAAAAAGTATGGTTTTGGTTATTTGGGCTTTGTTTTGTTTGGGTTTTAGTTGCACTATTTGGATTTCAGGGAAATACGGTAACACCTTCTAAAATGATACGGTAGCACCGTTAACAAACCTAAATTTTTTACCCTTCGGCTGCGAAATAATACGGTGGCACGTGCCACCCATGTCACCACACCAGGTCCGCCTATGATATGCATGTGCATGTGCATGTGTATATGTATATGTATATGTATAGGGGCTCATTCAAGGGAGAACTGACTAGTTTGTGGTGACCGTGAGATCCAATCTCAACCACAAATCAATAGATAAATTAGGAAATTTATAATTTTGGTAATTTTGAATTAAAATTTTAATGCAAGTACATTTTAGGTATTTTGTCTTCTCTCTCCGTCCCCCATCCTCCGTCGTCCGGTGATACCTAAAAATATTGACTCTATTAAACAAAAGACACAGTGTGATATCCAAGCATATATAAGATGCATTGTGATACCACTGTGTTATATCTCCGATTGACCAGTGTGATACTCAAGCACCCTCAGTGTGATACTCAAACACATATAATATGCATTGTGATACCACTGTGGTATCACCGGATGATGGTGGCCGGAGGACGGAGAGAGAAGAGAAGAGAAGAGAGAGGTGAGAGGAGAGTTTTAAAATACCTAAAATGTCYTTGYATTAWAATTTTAATTCAAAATTACCAAAATTATAAATTTCATAATTTATCTATTGATTTGTAATTAGACCTCATTATTATCATAAACTAATTAGTTCTTATTTAATTAGACTTTCTATATATATATATATGTATATATATATATATATATATATGTACATGTAGATATATATTTATCTATGAATGATT
Source organism: Cynara cardunculus var. scolymus (assembly GCF_001531365.2). NCBI lineage: Eukaryota > Viridiplantae > Streptophyta > Magnoliopsida > Asterales > Asteraceae > Cynara > Cynara cardunculus. The sequence continues at coordinate 9,631,858 of NC_037536.1, read as the reverse complement.
CATTTCTTTCCTCTTTTCACATTACACAGACGTAATCCTTTTTGCCTCTCCAAAATCTATAAATGCATGCACATGGAAATCCACAGACAAAAACACACAAGAAGTTGCGAAAATGAATAAGTCAGTCTTAATCATTAATACCACCATCTTTCTCCTCTTTTTGCTCTCTCTCCCCACCATCTCTCACTCACAACGTTGCAACAAAAATGACGAAAAAGTCCTCTTCCAAATCAAGAAATCCCTTGGAAACCCCTACCTCTTGGCCTCTTGGCAAAAGACTTTGGATTGCTGTGAATGGTACAATGTGGAATGTGACGCAAACACCAGCCGTATCATCGCCCTCACCATCTTTTCCGGCAACATCTCCGGCCAAATCCCAAAGGAAGTCGGTGACCTCCCTTACCTCCAAACCTTAGTCTTTCGAAAACTCACAAACCTCACCGGAGAAATCCCATCGGCGATTACTAAACTCACCCACCTCACCATGCTCAGACTAAGTTGGACTAACTTGTCTGGTCCTGTACCTTCGTTCCTCAGCCAACTCAAAAACTTAGATTTCCTTGATTTGTCCTTCAATGATCTCACCGGCTCTATCCCGCCGGAGCTTGCAACCTTGACGAAACTAAATGCCCTTCACCTAGATCGGAATAAACTCACCGGAGTCATCCCTGATTCATTCGGAAGGTTCACCGGAAACGTCCCGGATCTTTACCTGTCACATAACCAGCTTACCGGAACAGTACCCATATCTTTAGGGTACTTAAATTTCACCACCATCGATTTCTCTCGTAACCAGCTGACCGGTGACTTGAGCATGTTTTTTGGAACAAACAAGACGATTCAAATAGCTGACTTTTCGAGGAACAGTTTCGAGTTCAACCTCTCGCAGGTAGAGTTTCCGGCGAGCTTGACGTCGTTGGATTTGAATCACAACAAGATATACGGGAGTCTGCCGGCGACTTTGACGGGACTAGATTTGCAGTATTTTAACGTGAGTTACAATCGGCTTTGTGGAAAGGTTCCTCAAGGTGGGGAATTGCAGAAGTTTGATAACACGTCGTATTTTCATAACCGGTGCCTGTGCGGGTCGCCATTACCGGCCTGCACCTGAAGTTATATTGGCTCCGTCGTGTTGGATTGAAATCAGCCTAATAAAAATCTTCAGGGATTGCGTTTGTCAATTCTAAAAACATGGAGGTTCAAGGGTAAATTTATAAAGGATGAGGGGCTTAAAAGCAAATTAAATAAGTAGAGCAGTAAAAATAATATGGTTTTGTATTTAATCATTCTACACCAAACAATTTCATTCCGTTGTATTATTTATATCATGTTTTACATTAATCTGTTTATCAAACGTTTATCCGAAAACTTTTTGTAAGGTCATCTATCTTATCAAATAAATATGACATAAGAATTGAGAATCTTACCTTGTAAGAATAATGACAAGGATCGATTGTCTTACGAGGTAAATGAGAATGAAATTTTTATCTGGTTAGTGTTTACATGGTGAATTGTTATATATAATGTCTTTTTGATAAACTACAATTTTATCCAGTTAGAACTTGAGAGTGTCGATTTTTATTGATAAATGTATGCATACATACATACGTGTATGTATATGTAAAACTGATTTATAAGAAGTAATGAAATTTAGTGGTCATATTTAATAAGTATAATTTAATAAAAATAATAAAAAATATTAATGGTAAAAAAATTATATTAAAAAAAATATTTACCTCATTTCATATGAAACGTTTTTATTAATTCATCTCCATAATTAACAGTAGTTATTACCTTCCAATATTAATCAATATACGATGAAATGACCATCATACCCTTACTTATTAAAATTAAGGGAAAAGTCTAAAAAAACTCAATGAACTTTAGTATTTGAAATGATTAAGTCCTTGGACAAGTTTTTGAACAAATAAGTCCTTATACATTTTAAAACATGTTAAATAACTCATTGGAATTTCTAAAACATGTTAGATACATTCTTATGACCTATACAACTGGTTAATGCGGTAAATTAATGAAAAAAGTCTGAAAAAAAGTAAATGAACTTTCATATTTTGAATGATTAAGTCTCTAAACATTTTTTAAACCAAAAGAGTACTTAAATCTATAAAAAAAATAAACAAATATACCAAAAAAATTACTTACATTTACGAAAAAATACTTACATTTTAAAAAAAAATTACTGAT
>NC_037536.1:9627632-9629346 GCF_001531365.2 Cynara cardunculus var. scolymus | reverse complement strand
TTCAATAATACTTTTCAAATTCTTTTTTATTTTTTTTAATTTAGAAAATCACTGACAAAATATTTTTTATTTTTAATCAAAATATATCTCATCAATAATTTTTCTTAAATGTAGGTACTTTTTTAGTATATTTGTTTCATTTTGTATATGTAAATAATTTTTTGATTCAAAAAATGTTTAGAGACTTAATCGCAAAAATATGAAAATTCATTGATTTTTTTCCAGGTTTTTTCCCTTATTTTATCACATTAATTAATTTTATAGGTCATAAGGATGTATGGTTTTAAAAAGTCCAAGAATTTATTTAACATGTTTTGGAATGTCCAATGACTTATTTGTTCTAAAAAATTGTCCAAGGACTTAATCATTCCAAACAATAAAGTTCATTGGGTTTTTAGACTTTTCCCTAAAATTAAATAAAAAAACGGATTTTTCCTATTTGTCGAAAATAGTTTGCATAATTTTCATGAATTGAGTAGTATGCAACGTAACCCGCCTCTCTCTCTCTCTCTATAAATATATATATATATATATATATATATATACATATGAGATCGTGTGAGAATAAAAGTTATGGTGAAAAATGTCGGAACAAAACTTCCATCTATCTTCAATTTCCTTCAAAAAATTCATTCATGTGAAAATGATTGAAGGTATGTAAAAGTTCATGAAGGTGAGTGAAAGAAAAGATTATGCTTGATGAAGATAGTTGAAAGTCTCTGTTTCTTGTCGACATTTAATTGATGGTGATTCAAGGTTCACGTTTTTTTAGACGTTTAATTAGTAATTACTATTCTCATGGAAACCAACCCTATATATACATAGACGGAGGTTCAAACGGGACAAATCAAAATACAAAAACATGAGAACATATTTCTACCGTAAGATGAGTTGATCCAATAGATCAATAGTAAAGGTGGTTACAACCATTATTCTGTAAAACAAAAAAATCCCCTCATTTTTTATCGATATCAGCTAAATACAACAAAAATTGTAGCCAATCAATTGGCCAAATTAAGTAGTAACTTAAAAGAAAATGACATTCAAATAAGATTTATATAAATACAATCCAAAATCACGAACATAACAATCTCAAACGTAATTACATCGAAGCTTAAAGTTCACCAAATGTTGAAACAAGATTAAACTACCTAATTAAACGATAAATTAACTAATGAATACAAAAAGGTAACCCTAATGACTCCAAAATCCTTCTCCTTGCTGCAGAAGGTTGTACGTAATCAAATGGTGGTTTCTGAATCATTTTCTACCAAAACAGTGGAAAAACAGGTCAAGAATGCAGATTTCACGAATTTGGTCCCTACAATCCTCGATCGCGACCTAAGTCACAAACTTCCTCTTCCTTTCCAAATCGCATGTGAATGTATCCCTCACAGGTAACTTACATATAACAGACATCGTAAACCCACAATACATACTGCACAAGTAGATGATCGCATGAAGGAGATAGAGAATTACATAAGGCCGAACGCGATCTTGATCACACCCTGGGTTGCATATGATCCTGCTTTGTCCGATTTCCTGTCTTTTTTGCTCCTATTCATGTGTATACAACATATTTTCGATATTCATGCATCCATGTGATATTTATCATAAATATATATTTTCACTATATTCATCATTGATATCACTACTAGAAAACCAGGTATCAGCGACGACTATCAGCGAGGGAATTTTTCCCTCGCAGATCAGC
>NC_037536.1:9623117-9627532 GCF_001531365.2 Cynara cardunculus var. scolymus | reverse complement strand
ACTATCGCGGCTGTCCCGCCATCTGTCACAGGTACCCTGCCAACTATCGTGGTTGGTCCGCTATCTATTTGCAGGTACCCTGTCAACTATCGCGGTTGTCTCGCTATCACAGGTACCCTGCCGACTATCGTGGTGGCCCGTCATCTATTCGCAAGTACCCTATCAACTATTGCGGTTGTCCCGCCATTTATCGCAGTTACCCCACCATATATATATATATATATATATATATATATAATGCACAAACATAATGATTTAACATCGGGAAAAATCACAAGGAACAATTGTTTGGTCAATGACTGCCTTCATCGGACACCATATGGGTAATGGCTGCCCTCATCGGGCAGTACTTGGTTGATATACACCCTCATCGGACAACACTTAGTCGATATACACCCTTATCAGACGATATATGCCCTCATCGGGCAACACTTGGGCTATATATGATTTCATCGGACAACTCATGCCCTTATCGGACAATACATGGGCGATGAACGCCCTCACCGGTTAACACTTTGGGCGATGAACGTCCTCAACGGACAAAGCCTTGGGTGATGAATTCCCTGACCGGACAAAGCCTTGGGCGATGAACACCCTCATCGGATAATGCCTTGGGCGATGACCCAGCCTTATCGGATGAAATGTTAGGCGATAACAACTATATCAAATTTTAGAATTTTACCATAACACTTAAACACATTGGTTTGAATCCAACGTAGTGTATACTTTCATGCATCAAAGTAAATTGTGTAAAAACTTATAACACATAATCTATGAAAACTTTGTAAAAATTCACCTTAAACTGAGATCTCAAAGAATACCTTCTGCCTTCTTTCCTTTGATAACCAAGTTGCTAGAAAAATTCTTCTCAAAGAAATTCGAAAACATCTCCCAGTCCCCTAAACAAACCATATCAAGAGGGATCTACGCTACACATTGGGAATGAGTCAAGTGCTCCCATTCTTGAACGTGGCTTAGTTAGGATACAGGGAAGTGTTTGAGTCCAATAAGTTTGTGTTTGTCAAAAAGTGGCTCTTTGATAAATGGAATGTTTCGTGTTGAATTTTGAATAATAAAGTTGTTCTAAATTATGCTTTTATTTCAAGTACAAATTATGTTGATTCTAGTTTATGACATGCAAGACTCGGTCATGTGAATTTCGGAAGAATGAAAGAAATGTTAATGGAAGGATTAATTCCAGCCTTTGACATGTTTTCTAGAAAATGTAAAACTTGCATGTTAACAAAGATCACTAGATAACCTTTTCCTAATGTGAAAAGGGACTCATCGTTGCTTGATTGAATTCAAAGTAATCTTTGTGATTTGTACTTGACTCCATCTTTGAGTGATGGATTTTAGGGTGAAGCCATATTAATGGCTTGCTATCTATTAAATCGAGTTTCCGATAAAAGGAACAAAATTATCCCATATGAACTTTGGTTCAAGAAAAGACCAAACTTGAATTATATTCGAGTTTGGGGCTGTTGGGCGGTCGTAAGACTACCCGAACCCAAAAGGAAAACTTTGGGTGAGAAATGTATTGAACGCATTTTTGTTGGTTATGCCGAGTATTCCAAGGCCTATAAATTTTATGTTATTAAACTTGATGATTCTATAGCGATTCACACGTTGTAGAGTCAAGACATGCACATTAGTGTGTCATCCACACTAATAGATAGCAAGCAAAAAAAAGCCACGCATTAAAGCCACACTAATAGATAGTCAAGACATGCACGTTGTTATTAAAATGATGTGTCATCCACATCATCTCATTAAAGCCACACAAGTAAAAAAAATCAAAGGGTTAACCAGTTTAAAAGGTAACAGGTTCCTCATTGCTATAATGAGGTAAATTTTTCAAAGTACAATGTTCTAATAAAAAATAACTTAAAAATACATTAGTGTAATAAAGAAAAACAAAAATAGAATGTTATAATAAATTTTTTTATGAAAGTAAGTTGTTATTTCATGTATTTAACCATTTTTTAAATATCCACTTGCATTTTTGTGTTTATTTATTCAAAAGTAGAATGATACTCATACAATATAGCGAAATATATTTCAATTTTAATGTTTCATTTTATTAGTATTAAATTACTTATTCAAAAGATCTCATTTTCTGTGTAATTTCTTTAATTCAATTATTTATTATGATTTAATTTATATTTAATAACAAAGTAATTTATTTTTGTTTAATATTATAATTTTCATAAGAATGATAATTAAGTATTCTGTTAAAAAAATGATTATTTTAATTATATTTTAATTTTTATATTTAAAGTGAGATGTTTATCATGTATTTGATTATGTTTATCTTCAGTTAGTTACACAAATTCAAAAATAGAGCTTTAATAAAGTGTACTTACGCAAAAAACACTTGTAATATTGAATTTTACGTAATATGCATCAAACAGTACTTCATGCATAAAAATATATATTCTATAAGAGTTTTTGTCAAATGCTTTATAATATAGTATAGATAAATAAAAGTTTTTTATTTAATACTAGAAGGGTACTTGCACAATGTAGTGAGATACCTCTCAATTTTATTGTTTTCTTTTATTCTTTGTCTATTGATATAATACAGTTTTATATCGTTTTGAGAAAGTGATAATGATTTTTTTTAATATAATATAAATTTGAAGATATTGTAATTAAAATTTTGAAAAAAAAAATATCGATATTAATATCAAATTAACTATTTAAAAGTTCTCGTTTTTTGTGTAATATCGTTGATTTAATTTTTTTATTATAATTTAATTTAAATTTAATAATAAATTTATTTATTTTTAGTTTAATAATATAATTTTTTTATAAGGATAAGAATTAAGTATTCTATTAGTTTAATAATAAATCAATTTATTTTTGATTTAATACTGTAATTTTTTATAAATATAATAATCAAGTATTCTATTAAAACTCAACGATTATCCCAATTATAATTTAGATTTTTTATATTTAAAATATGATATTTATCCTGTATATGATTATGTTTATCTATAGTTAGTTACACAAATTCAAAAATTGAGGTTTAATAAGTTGTAATTATGCACAATTACTTGTAATTCTAAATTTTAAGTAATATGTATCAATCAACAGTATTTCATGCATAAAAAATGATTTTTAAGAGTTTTTATCAGATGCTTCATAATATAGTATAGATATTAAATTTAATTTAAAACGATATTAATGGCAATTAAACTTAGACGACTAGAATTGTGAAATTATAGAAAAATTAATTTTCTAACATCTATTTTCGTAAAGCACTATAAATTATCTTCAATTTATAAATGATACGTTCCTAAATTTCAAAGAGATTTTATGGGTGATAATTGTCTTTAAGGGAATTCAATGTAAAACAATAATACACTTAACTGGTAAATTTATATATATATATATATATATATATATATATATATATCCATAATAGTTTTTTTTGTTAAGAAAAGCTTAAGATACATTGATAATACTTTTATTTACCAATATATATATATATATATATATATATATATATAAGCACATATAAGATGCATTGTGATACCACTGATACCTAAAGTAGTGTTGACTGGAGGTCTGTTGGCCGGAATTCTGACATCGAATGGGACAAAATCATATCCAAATGAATATTTAGGTCGTTGGAAAAAGAGACAGGAAGGGGGATCAATATTAGTGATTTGGCTCCGGTGAAGAGTGAAATTAGGATCTGTGATGAGAGATAACCAGTGTTTGGAGACAAATTTGAACAGATGAAGTGAGATCGCCGATAATCGTAGTAAGATTTCAATCAAAAGGTCGTCGTAGAAAAGGACTGCATATGCAAATGAAGGGAGTCCCTTGTCTTCGGTATATATGATCTGCTTTTTGGATGCTCTGGCACCACCTATCACCATATCCAATTGCAAAGGAAGTTCAGACGAATCTCTGACAATCGTTTCCAAGGGAAAGGCAGAAACCGGGAGATCAAAACCCTACTTCGTTCGATATTTTCTTTAGTACTCCATTCGTCCTACTCCTAATAAAGAGTAAATTATAAATTTGGAAGTGAAACGATGGAGGGATTGGTAAAGAGAGAAAGAGAGAATTTAGGACTGGTTACCAAATGAGTTGTCAATTTTTTTTACCAAATTATCCTTTATGATTATTTAAAACATACTAATAATTATCTTAAATGATTGGTCTATGTTGGACCTCACGATTACCACAAACTATTTAGTTCTCACTTGATTAGGTCCATATATATATATATATATATATATATATATATATAGGGTTTATTTCAAATACAACCTATCGTATTTGTACAACCAATGCAACCCAATAAATTAAAATATTTATGGAAATGATTAGAGTTCATTTATTATGATTTAAATATTTATGGAAGATGAATACGGTTCATTAATTATGATTAATACTTT
>NC_037536.1:9602294-9623107 GCF_001531365.2 Cynara cardunculus var. scolymus | reverse complement strand
TGCTGTTGGTCCTCTGTGGTCTTCTGTGACAGATCATCTTCTGTCAATACTCGCAGTTTACTTTTTCTATACTTTTACATTTAAGGAAATGAGAGCTAACAATTATTATCAACTTGTTCGACTAACACCTCTTGCACTTCAGAAGTTTCACCCTCTTCACACTGAACGGGATTGTTCGGATTTTCCATTTCTATTTCTTCATTGACTACTTCCGTTTCCTCTTCTGTTTCAGTTACCGGCAAATCAGGAGATGGACCCGATAACTGTTGTTCAGTTGAATAAAGATGGAATCATTCTCAACTCTTTCTAATACTTCTTTATGCTCTCGTTTCAAATCTTTAATAAACTCCACATTCGCATAATTTTCATAAAACACATTCAGATATTTCTCTTTATAATTCTGTAAGCTCTTATCCAACTCAACAATCCTCTCTTTCAAAACTTTATTCTCTCTCTCCCATGAAACTGCCATTTTTAAAAAAAATTGATCAGATATAGGATCTATGCAGTGAAATCAGTAAAAGAAACCAAGAACAATTAAGCTCAAAATACAAACAGAAAACACAAAACAAAAACAGATAAACGATGATCCAAAAAAAATGAAAGAAGCCCAAACAAACCAAATGTTAAAATGTCTTTTACAAGACTCGGAGGAAATAGCAAAACAGTTATGATAGGAAAACAGAATGTAAACCCAATTAACAATAAGTCCAAATATGCTTGAAAATGGGTCTGGTTACACCTAAGTCAAAATAAACAGCACACTTCAGAATCTGCAACCCTCTATTGATATTGTTCAACCAATGTCACTGGTTCTGTCAAGAAACAAAATCTCCTTGGAAACTCTGTCTGCAGGCTACACTGTTTGCTTTATTTGCATTAATCACAACATGGAACACCTTTTATCAGCAACAGCAAGTCAAAAGCACAACAATTCTGCACTTTTGCTGCATATAACACAACAGCAAGTCAAAATCTTTTACCACATGCAAGTGAAAAACTTTTACCACAACAACAAGTCACACAATGCATATATCACCATGTTACCATGAACAGCTTGAGGCTCAATGTTACCATGCATCAATGTCACACAAATCAAACAAGGAAGTGAACAATGAAAGCTAAATCATGCTGGTTTATGTGTGAGAAACCTCAAATCCACCCAAACCTTTCTAGCTAGGTTTAATAAACTTTTCAAATTGCTTTTGATAACTCATCAATGTAAGGACCAAGTTCAAGAATCTGTATGCCACCAATTCAATAGTTCAATAGTAGTACCAGCATTCAGCCAAGTGGATTGGAAGCTAATGAGGCTATGAATGGTGGTAATAGTGAAGCAAAGGTGCTTAATCTGGTGCAGGTGGTCGAGGGAAAAAGATCAAGATAGTGAGTTTGAAACTGGTGTGTCAGTGGTTGGTAGAAAATATGAAAGTGAAGTAGAGGTCTATCCAAACCCAAGCCTTGCAATGCTTTAAAACCTTCCAAAGAATATTGGCTTCCAAATGTTGTCACTAGCACGTTCGATTTCTTCAGATCACAGCTTCACAGTATCATCAAGACATGGCTCATAGATAGGGAGCTGGTCACTATTTTAGGCTGTGATGCGAGGTACAGATATATCAACTACTGCCGCTTGGACATCTGAGCACTTGTGTGTTATGACAGCAAGCACCTTTGAAGAACAGCTTAAATCCTGCTCACTCAAACACTCACAGCAATATATAGGATGAAATCAGCTCAAAAGATTTGGACTCAAAACAGTGAAGTGAATATCAACCTAACAGCAAACACAATAAACCAAAATTAGAATACAAATGAAATTGCCTTTGCATCTGTCATCTACTGTCAAAAAGACCAAATGGTATTATGAGTTTGAACAATTATTCATGCATTCCATCAGCCGTCCGCTTTCTATTTTCAGCAAATTGGTCTTTTACTGCATCCAAGAAGGAGGAAGTCTCTGCTTTCCAGCTGCTTCAAATGGAAATTATGTCTCAACTGCCAAATTCCTAAATGCAAAAATTGTGCAAATCCATACCATATCTGATGAAGGTGTCAAGCTGACAGAAAAACATCTTAGTAATGTATTGGAGACTGTTAGTAAACCATAGGTCTATATTTCTGGTCCAACAATAAGCCTTACAAGTTTGATTTACAGCAATGAAGAGATGGAAAGAATATTCACAGCAACATTTTCAATATTATACAATGTCTCTGTGTTTCTATTCAAAATCAAAATAATAGCATGAATTGTAATCAGGAATCAAAAACAAATGCAGATGAACTACAAATTGAACTGATGAACAACAAACTTATCCGGTTAGAACAGCAAGTGATTTAGGATAAATCAAAAAATGTAACCTTCAATGTAAAATGATGAATTCAGTCAAGCTTTTCTTCAAATTAGGATAAAATCAACCACAACATCCTATGAACAATTTAGGCAAAATCCGATTAGAGAGAGTGATTTCAAACATGGATTGAGCGATGTAGACAAAATCAGATTGATACCTTGAGCGATATACTGAGCTATTTAGAAATCCGGATAGATGGATTGAACGATTTAGTAAACCGGATGACCTTTGCGTGCGATTTAGCTTAAATCGCTCACTTGTCCGGTCAAGAGTTGTACGAATCCGGACACTTATCCGGTCAAGAGTTGATCGAATTCGAACAAATTCACTCACGAGGTGTACGATTAAGTCAGCGATTTAGATATCCGGAGAATGAGATTGAACCTTGGTCGTTCACAACCTACGCGATTTACAACCTTGGTCGCTTAAACCTTGCCTGATGAACTTTCTAATCCGACTGTGATGAACAATCAAAATTGCATAAGAAATCTGCTTTGAGAGGATGGATTGAAGAAACTGTGTTGGGCTTGGGCCTAACACAGTTGGGCCATGAGATAGACAAAGACAAAAACAAAAAAAATTAACCAAAAAAATGGATCAAACACTGAGTTTTTAAAAAAAATCAAGAACAAAAAAAAATTTAAACATAAAATTCGATTAAATCTTGGAATATAATGATCAAATCACAAAAGTTTGTGAATAACAAAGATTCACAATTCAATTTCGAGCATTTTGATCACAATTTAAACACAAAAACACGAGATTTTTAAAAAAAATCGGATCAAACTCTAAAAACTTTAAGAACACAACGAAGAACACAAAAAAAATCAGAAAAGTAATTTCGAAAAAATCTTCAAAAACATGTTGATTTCTTATCTGATTTCTTGCAAATCTGCTTTGATACCAATTGTGAAGTCCAAAATTCATACAAATATGATATCAATCTTCAAGAACACGATGAATGTAAGAATAGGAAGAATAGATCACCAAATGTAATTTCCTTGATTGAAAGAGAGAATTACAGCTCTAAATCTGATTACAATCTACTAATGACTTGATAATGACAATTACAAAGGAAAATACTATTTATACTAAGGAAGTAATAAAACTACTCTATTACAAAAACATGTAAGAAGTGGAGAAACTTGAATACAACAATAATGCTCATTCTCAAACCCAACAGTTTAGGATCTAGGTTCTTATTGGAAATCATAGTCTGGATGTTATTAAGGAGGAGATAACAGGTTTGGCCTGAAACTTTGAATAAACCTTATTTGATTTGAAAGGTTTAAAAGTGGCATTATGATAATCTGGTTAGTGCAAACCTGTTTGGATTGATGTATTGTTTGCAAGCAGAGAATTTGGCTTGAAAAATGAAAGGTATTGGTATTATGTTCTTACTTGTTCATATATTTGTTATATATATGTGAAAAGTTATTTTACATAAAAGTTTTGGTGATTTTCACCCTGCAATATCATAAATAGGTTAACTCACTAGACCTTTCGGTCTAACCCTCGTTTTGTGATTTTAAATATGTATTGCAGGAAGGGCAGACGGTAAGGGGAAAGGAAAAATGTAATATTTCCCTATATGTTTATTTGCGTGAAGAATTGCTGATGATATGTAAAGTTTTGAAACTGGATTTGTACAAGAATTGTATTTTGAATTTTCGGACCGTGTATTTTGTAATGGTAGATTCTGGTACTAAGGGACCTATGTGGCATATCAACATGTATTTATGATGTATGAAGTATATGTTACATGCAATGTGTGGAATGGGGTGTTACAGAAAGTGGTATCAGAGCCTGAGTTTAAGGGATTTAGGTATTCAGCAACATGATACCTAGACTCAAACTGTTTTATTGCATGTTAAGGATCCCAGACATAGTTAGCACCATTGGAAATAAATATGATTAGTTAAAGGAACAGTGTGTAAGGTAAATTTTAGTTACATCTGGCCAATGTAATTATGAATTTACAAGTACATATCTGAACTTGAATACTTCATTATATTTGGGAATGTGAATACATGATTATTAACACTAAAATCTGCAGATGTCTAGCCGAACTCGAAGATCTGAAAGAACGGCCCGTCCAGAGTCTGAGAAAAGAGAAGAATCACCTGTTAGTCTTCCGACTACCACTTCCAGAAATAGAGGTCGGGGAAGACCAAGGGGAAGAGGTAGAGGAAGAAGTCAGTCGCAAGGAAGGGGTCGGACTGAAGTACATTCTGAACATGAAGAATCCCATTCTGGGAATGTTCAGGAAAGATCGGTGCCACATCCAGAATATGTAACCAGGGATATGTTGGCTGAAGAAATGGGGAATTTGCGGGAAACTTTAATGTCTATTATGGGAATTCCAGCTAGAATAGAAACAGAGAGAGTAGAAGTTCATCCCTCTGTACCGGTTACCCATAACAAAGAAGGAGACATTAAGATGTTCTTGGCATGCAAGACACCAACCTTTTCTGGGGAAAGAGATCCAGTGAAAGCTATGTGCTGGATCAAGGAGATTGAATATGTGTTCAACACTATCAGATGTCCAAAATCTGATAAAGTTAGATTTGTTGTTTCAGTATTGAAATCAAATGCTCTGTTTTGGTGGGAAGTTGAATCGTTGGCCTGGGATGTTTTACAAACATTATCCTGGACAGGATTTGTGGATCGATTCAAGGATCAGTTTTGCCTTAAAACTGCTATACAACAAATTGAAGAGGACTTTCTGAAGTTAGAACAGGAAAATGGAACAGTATGAGAATATACCAAGAAGTTTGTTGAATACTTTTGATTTGCTGAACACTATATTTAATCAGAATCCAGGAAGGTAGAAAGGTATATCTGGGGCTTGAAACCCTCAATCAGAGAGTTTGTAATTGGTATGAACCCCAATACCTTCTCACTAACTGTGGATGCGGCTGAAGTAACATAACGAAATAAGAATCGACAATCAGAAGGAAAAGTTATGGAAAAGAGAAGATGGGAAGGGCCTTTGTCTAATTTTCGAGGCCCAAAAGCAATAAAAGATGATAACAGATCTGAGCAGAAGATAGGTGAGAAAGTCTGTTCACAATGTCGACAAATTCATCAGGGTGAGTGCAAGATGGACCCAAGAAAGTGCTATTAGTGTGGCAAAGCGGGCCATTTGTCAAGGAGTTGCACAGCCAACAGAAGGTGTTTCAATTGCAATTCTTCGGATCATATTCAACCAAACTATCCATTGTTAATAACTCCACATCTGACAATGGGGAGTAATGCGTCAGGTACTCGAGGACGACCTACTGTGACCAGAGGAGGGCAAGGAGGGGCACGGGGACGGTCCTTCTAGATGACGAAGAATGAGGTAGAGGCATAACCAGATGTAGTAGCTGGTACTTTTCTTCTGAATTCAATACGTGCTAAGGTGTTATTTGACTCTGGTGCAAACTTTTTCGTTTGTATCACCATCGTTCGCTCAAATTGGATGTTTGAGTTCTGTGTTACTTGATGACAAGCTAGTAGTCGATACTGCTAATAGTTAGAAAACTGTTACTAGTGTATTCAATAACTGTATTATTGTTATTGAGGAGTACGAACTACCGATTCGATTATTCCCCATGCCGATGAAGGAATTTGATGTAGTGGTGGGTATGGCTTGGTTGGCAGAGTATCAGGCCAGTATTGTTTGTAATAAGAAAATGATCAAAATCACTTTGCCAGACCAAGGAACAGTAGTTATTTACGGTGGTCGTTAGAATCATCATACTAGTATTTTAACTGTGATGAAAGCTCAGAAAAGTATTCGAAAGAAGTGCCAGGGATGTTTGGCATATGTGATTGATGTGAAGAAAGAGAAAGGGAAAGAGGAATTGATTCCAATTGTTAATGAATATTCGAAAGTCTTTCCAGAGGACTTGTCTGGGTTACCACCAGACCGAGTTATCGAATTCCGAATCGATCTCATACCAGGAGCAGCACCAGTAGCTAAGGTGCCGTACCGATTAGATCCGTCAGAACTGAAGGAATTAGTTGCTCAATTGAAAATTCTGATTGATAAAGGATTCATTAGACCTAGCACTTCACCTTGGGGTGCTTCGGTCTTATTTGTTAAAAAGAAAGATGGATCTATGCGAATGTGTATGGATTATCATGAATTGAACAAGTTAACAATTAAGAATAAGTATCCTCTACCAAGGATTGATGATTTGTTCGATCAACTGGTGGGAGCGAGTTATTTCTCCAAAATTTTCTTAAGGTCGGGGTATCACCAGTTAAAGGTCAGGGAGGAAGTCATCGCTACAACAGCTTTCCGAACCAGGTACGGGCATCATGAATTTTTAGTTATGCCATTCGGCTTAACTAATGCACCCGCAACCTTTATGGATTTGATGAATAGGGTATGTAAGGAATATCTTGATAAATTCGTTATTGTATTTATCAATGATATTCTTATATACTCTAAGACCGAAGAAGAACACGCAGAACATCTTCGCCTGATATTGGAATTGCTGAAAAGAGAGAAGTTATACGCAAAATTATCCAAGTTTGAGTTTTGGTTAAGGGAAGTTCAGTTCTTGGGTCACGTTATATCAGAAGAAGGAATGAAAGTAGATCCAGCTAAAATAGAAGCAGTTGAAAAGTGGGAAGCCCCGAAAACTCCTTCTGAAGTCCGAAGCTTTTTGGGACTGGCAGACTATTACCGTAAGTTCATCCAGGACTTTTCTAAGATAGTCGTGCCATTGACCAAATTGACTCGAAAGAACATTAAATTTTAGTGGGAAGAAGAACAGCAAAAGGCTTTCCAACTGTTAAACGATCATCTCTGTAATGCACTAGTGTTAACACTACCTGATGGATCAGAAGATTTTGTGGTATACAGTGATGCTTCAAAACTGGGATTTGGATGTGTTTTGATGCAGAGAGGAAAAATAATTTCTTATGCATCAAGGCAATTAAAAGATCATGAGAAGTAATATCAAACTCATGATATGGAATTAGTCGCGGTGGTGTTTGCTTTGAAAATCTGGAGACATTATCTTTTGGGGACAAAGTGTCGCAGCATATTCAACCAAAAAGAACTAAATATATGGCAGCGTCGATGGATTGAACTTGTAAATGACTATGATTATGAAATATTCTACCACCCGAGAAAAGCCAACGTGGTAGCTGACGCTTTGAGCAGAAAAGAAAGGAGTGGGACTATTAAAACTGTGGCAATAAGAATAAGTTTAGTCCCTGATATCCATAAAGAGATTCTGAGATGTTTGAAAGAAGCTATGAAGAAAGATCTTGTCAAATCAAAAAGGTTGGGTAAGATGATTACAACTTTGGAACCGAACAAGGAAGAACTTATGTGCTTTGAAGGGCGAATATGGGTACCATGTTTTGGAGATATCCGGAGCACTATACTAAATGAAAGTCATTAGTCCCGATACTCTATTCATCCAGGTATCAATAAGATGTACAAGAATTTGAAACCTTTTTATTGGTGGCCCGGATTGAAGAAGGGCATAGCCAGATATGTGGAACAGTGTATAACATGTCTACAGGTTAAGTTTGAACACCAAAAGCCGTATGGAAGTCTTCAATCTTCGAAAATTCCAATATGGAAGTGGGATCACATTACAATGGATTTCGTCTTGAAGTTACCTCGAACTCCAAAAGGGTATGACGCAACCTGGGTAATTGTTGATCGACTATCTAAATCTGTGCATTTTCTACCTATAAGAGAAAATTACTCTTTAGAAAAGTTGGCACAGATTTCCATCAAAGAGAATGTAACTATTCACAGAGTTCCACTATCTATTATTTCTGATAGAGATAGTCGTTTCACTTCAAAGTTGTGGGAAAGTCTGTAGAAAGCTTTGGGATCTGAAATTCAATTAGGTACAACTTATCATTCGCAAACTGATGGGCAGAGTGAAAGGACTATCCAAACTCTTGAAGATATGTTAAGAAGTTGTGATATAGACTTTGGGGGATCATGGGAAGATCACTTTCCATTGATAGAGTTTGCATACAATAATAGTTACCATTCCAACATTCAAGCAGCACCGTATGAAGTATTATATGGACGTAAATGCCGAACATCGTTGTGTTGGAATGAGGTAGGTGAAAAACAGTTAATAGGTCCCGAAATTGTTCAAGAGACTTCTGAAAAGATTGAACAGATTTGTGGAAGAATTAAGACAGCACAAGACCGCTAGAAAAGTTATGCTAATAATCGTCGAAAGCCGATTGAATTCTTTGTAGGTGATTTTGTAATGTTGAAAGTTTCGTCGTGGAAGGGTGTTATTAGATTCGGAAAGAAGGGTAAGCTTAGCCCGAGGTTTGTTGGGACATTCAGAATATGTAAGCGAATTAGGCCAGTGACATATCAGTTGGAGCTACCAGAATAACTAAATATGATTCACAACACTTTCCATGTATCAAACTTACAGAAATGTTTAGCTGATCTGAGTCTAGTTGTACCATTGCCGGAGATTAAACTGGACAGTAAACTAAACTTTGTAGAAACACCATAACCTGTGATTGACCGAAAAACCAAGATGTTAAGAAACAAAGAAATTACTTTGGTTAAAATACAGTGGAAGTTTCAAAAAGGACCAGAAGCGACTTGGGAATTGGAATCGAAAATGAAGTCAAATTACCCTTGGCTCTTTGATTAAAGAAATTCCGGGACGAAATTATTTTGGGTGGTGGATAATGTGAGAACCGGGACTTGATAATCACCTGAGGTAATTAATACGTGCTTATTTGTTAAATGTTTATGTGACGGCATGATAAATTGTTATACTTGATCATGTTGGTATGTGAAACTATATGCATGAGAATGCATGTATGAATATATAAATATGTAAATGTGTATGCATGCATGAATAATAGTTGTGAAGGTTGCAAAAGTATGCATGATTATATGCATGTATGCATGTTATATGTGCATAGATTTGGGTGTATACGTACATATATATATATATATATATATATATATATACTCATGAACATACATGCATGAGAGGAGGGCGGCTTAGCCGTCATACTTCTTTTAGAAAGTATATAAGGAGGGTCTTAGCCTCCATTACATTCTTCTTGCCATTTTTTGAAAAAGGGTGTGCGATTTAAAGTTAAGAGTGATCGGATTACAAGTTGAATTTCTAGTGGCTGGTTTTCAAAAAGATTTCAAGGTGAGTGATTTAAATGTTTTAATCCCTTTTGTTAGGACTGAAAATCAATGTATAATTGTATTTGTTTTGAAAGATAAAATTGTCTACAATTGTATAAAAGTCATCGTGTTTGACTTTTATTAGAGATGTTTGACTTTGACTTTTGTCTATAGGTTTGACCCTATATAAAGGGTGTTCTCTTGTATTTTTAGAGTTGGATGCTCATTTGTAATATCTGATTCGTATATGAAAGTTTGACCAAGTTTGATAGTTGACCTTTTCTCTCTATTCTCTCTAGTGTTCTTAAAGAGTTTTATCAAGATCTGCCATTGTTGTTTGAAGATTACTTGAAGATTGATATAGTGGGATCTACAATTGGTATCAGAGCGGATTGTGCACGAAATCAAGTGAAGAAATCACTATTTGTGAAGGATTTTTTGAAGATTTTTTTTTTGAAATTTCTTGATGTTCTTCATGTTTCTTTAAGTTTGATCCAAAAAAATTAGAAAATTTTGTGTTTTCGTGTTAAAACCGTAATCAAAATGTGCGGAATCACTTTGTGAATCCTTGTTTTTCATAAAGATTTGTGTTTTGTTTATTCGTTTTCAAGATATGGTGATATCTATGTTTTTCAAAAAAAAATTGTGTTCTTGATAAGTTCTACAAAAAGTTAGCTTTTGATCCATTTTTTATTAATTCTTTTAGTGCTTTTATGTTTATTTTTTGGATTTTTTTTTGTTTGTAAATCACTGTTTAAGCCCACTGATTTAGGCCCATTGTCCTACTACAGCAGTCCATTCAGATTTGATTCAAGAACATCATTTACATCGCCTGTGTTCTTCCCTTTCATCACCAGCTTCATCTCAAAGGCTGAAGCTAAATCGCAGAACTCAAATTAAGAGGAGCTCATTTGTATCAATACGTAAACTTTGAGAGTAATATAGTAAAGTTGACTGTTTGACTATTTCTCTCATCTCTCCTCTCATGTTCTTACAAGTTAATGAAGATTGCCATATATTGGTACTTGAAGATTAAAGATTGAACAACTTAGGGACTTTCAATTGGTATCAACGCCGGAATTGCAAGAAATCTCGAAGAAGAAATCAAAATTTTTAAAGAAATCTCGAAGATAATTTTCTTAATTTTTTTTGTTCTTCTTATTGTTATTTGTGTTCTTAATTTTTTCTTTCAGTTTGATCCGATTTTTTTTAAAAATCTTGTCTTTGCGTGTTAAAATTGTTATCAACCTGTGTGGAATTTCATTGTGAATCTTCGTTATTCACAAACTTTTGCGATATGATCATTTTCTTTCAAGTTTTATTTGTTTTAGAGTTTTTAAGAATTTTTAGTGTTCTTGATTTTTTTAAACCTGTGTTTTGATTCATTTTAGTTTTAAAATTTTGTTTTTCATTTGTTAAATCGCTTAGCCCAAGGCCCATCTGGATTAGGCCCAATTGGTTTAAATCGATTAGCTCTACATCGCACAAACAGACTAGGTAGTTCATAGCAGACGACTTGATCGATTTAGTATCTATATCACATACAAATTGAGCGGACAAGGGATTAAATGGTAAATCGCAAAAAGCTTGATCAATTTAGGGTTTAAATCGCTGACATCTTGAGCGATTTAGTGAGTTACTCGGACAGCAGCTTTGATCGATTCTGTCACAACTTTCATCCGATTTAAGCTAAATCACAGAATCTTTGAGCGATTTAGGCACTCATTTGAGCGATTTAGGAAATTCTGCGCACAAAGCTTGAACGGATAAGATGTAAATCGCAGAAACCTTGACCGGAGTAATAGGTAAATCGCTTATATTGCTCTTTCTATCTCAATCGCTCAGACTCTTAAACTGCTTTCATCTTCCTCACACAGATTCTTTGTTAAGTTCAACCTAAGAGACTTGCAGATTGAGAGATTGTGTTTAAATCACTGACTGTAATCGTTTTAGGATTGTTTCTTGTCCGGTTTAGTTAATCACAGACCGTCACCAGATTTTTAAATCTTTTGTTACATCACTCAAAGACCTGTCCGTATTAGGTTAAATCGCACGCTGTTTTTAATCGATTTCTACCCAAATTGATCAACAGCTTATGCGGATTTTGTGGTTCATCGCACAACAGGTTCCAATTTAGCATATTCTTCTCAGACTTGCCCGATTTCTACTTACATCGAAGGTTTCATCGTTTGATTTATCCTAAATCACTTGCTGTTCTAACCGGATTTCTCCTAAATCGCAGAAAGCTCGTCCGGATTTGAAGTTCGTTGTTTAACAGTCCAATTTGTAGTTCATCTGATTTGGAAATAATCTTTGTCTGGTTTACTTTCTGGATATTTGAATCATTCGAATTTTTGCTAAGATTGTTTTGAAAAGACTTTGGCTTCATCACCAATAGCATCAATTTCTGTTTGTCATTACTATATGTTTCATGAGTAATGCGTTCAAGGAACTTCAGCTTACATAAGTCAAATAGATAAGGAGCTAACAGTACGAGAAACTCTGGTTTTTGGTGCTAGATGTGAAGATGAAGGGTTTGCAGGAAACTTTAGAGAACTTACTCAATTGGAGAAGGAAAATCACATATACCCCAGTCCTGAAGTTGATGCTTTTATGAAAGCATGCTCTTTCTCTTATTGCAGCAGGAGAAGAGCACAGATTTGTTGATTCGACAAAACGCAGCAGCAGAGATTCTGTGATTTTGAAGCTGTTGCTGTTTGATTTTGAAGTTCTGGATCACCTCGACAGCTTCTATCAGGTTTTGGATTTGGTCAACATCTTGTTTGGATATATAAATTGATCAGTTGCATATAAGTCTTGTAGAAAGGCAAGCTGTTGTTTGCAGGGAGAGACTCATTCTTGATTACTGTATTGGTCTATGCTGAATCTGTAAGTGGGACTGCATACAGCAGAATTTTTAAAGCATTTAAAACATAAAACTTTGAGAAGGAGTTATACAAAGTGGATTCATCTGAAGAGGAGTTATCTAATGTGAGCTTATCTGCTGGGGGAATAGTCCTTCGTGGATGACACAACACCTTTAGAAGGAGTTGTTGATATGAGACCATTCCTGAGCCTTCACACCGATCAACTTCAGCTCCCAAACTGTTACTGCATGCTGCAGCAGCAAGGATAGATATGCCAGAGAAGTCATCATCCTCATCACCTTCTTTACTGGCCTTCACCAACTTCTTTTCATCCAGTTTATCATCATTACTCCCTCTTCGAGAAATTCCAGTAACTGCTTCAGATTCAACAGGCACACAAGTTGTGTTTGGATTTAATTGAAGTTTAAATTGATTTCACGAAAACAGAACTGTTCAAGTTTGAGGTAATCTTGTTCTGTTTTTAGTGTTCGATTTATATCCATTTGTTTGCTGCTTTATAAAGGTAATTGCAGGCTGTTGTTTGTTTGTTAATCAAAGTTGGACAGACTTGATCTTGTTGATTGTTTGCTGTTGTTTGATTTAACAGTCACAGTAAGGTTGTGCTGATTGAAGATTAGTAAACCTGTTGTGGAGTGATCAAGCTGCAAGAAGTTCTTTGTGCAGGCAATTTTGGTTAAGTCTACGCATACAGTGAAGAGTTCATAATAGTGAAGCTATATTGTATTGTATTTTGTCTGATCTATAATTGTAAAGCTTACTGTTGATTTGGTCTTGAACAGTTGTTTTGGGTATGTTTCTTCTAGGGCTTATTTTTGTTTGGTTTATATTTGTTTAGTTTTTAAATTTTTTTTGGATCATTGTTTATCTGTTTTGGTCTGTGTTAACTGTTTGAGAAATTCCTGAACTATTTTACGTTGCATAAATTGTTTCTTATAAGTTTTAACTGTTTTTGACTATTTTTAACAGTTTTCAACAGTTTTGACTATTTTTACTGATTTTATACAGTTTTTCGTCTTTTTTTAATATCTCATCAACTTTTGTGTTTTTCTGTTTATGTGATTAAGCTTAACTGTATTTGATTTCTTTTAGCTGATTTCATCGCATTTGATCCTAAATCATTTTTTTACATGGCAGTTTCATTTGGGAAAGAGAACAAAGTTTTGAGAGAGAGAGAATTTCTAAACTATAAAGAAAATATTTTAAGTTGTTTGATGAAAGTTTTGCTGATAAAGAATTTATCACGGAGTTACAAACTGAGAATAAAACCTTGAGAGAAAACTCTGAAAAGATTTTATCTGATAAGACTTTCGAATTTGAGAGAACTTTGAATAAAGTAAGGTTAGACTGTGAAGAAGAATTGAATATTTGGGTTGATGCAAATAAGAAGTTATTCAATAAACTTCAAGATTTGCAAAAAGTAAAGAATTGTTCTGAGAAAGTTAATACAGAGACAGAGAACTTTACTGAAAATTTTAGTAAGTCTGAGAAGTGATTTAGTTGAGTTGAGGAAATTATTGATTGAAGAGAAAGAGAAGGTTATAAAAGTTGAGAATTGTATGGATGTTGAGAGAAAGAAGTTTGAGAAAGAGAAGAGAGTTGAGCTGAACGTATATCTTATGAGAATAAGATAAACTCGCTAGAGTTAAATACAAAAACGTTGTTAAAGCAAATATCTGATTTTGAGCAGCTAATCATCTTAGAACGTACCAAGCACGATAAAGAGATGAAAGACATTACTGAAGAGTGTCAGAGCCAAATACAGAAGTTATCTAGAGGCATTGCTCTAAAGCAGAAGGCTTTAGACGAAAAGAATAAGCAATTTGCTCTTGAAAAGAGAGATACTTCAAAGAAGTATACAACTTTTGCTAAGGAGCTTGCTAATAAGAAAAAGTGGCTTGACATCGCTTCTGAGAATGAAAAGAGCAGCTCAGATGACGAGAAAAGTGATGTGTCCTCTATCAATCAATCTTCATTAAATCTTCAAATAACAATGTCAGAATATGATATTCATGTAAGAACCCTAAAAGGAGTAGAGAGAGAGAAAGTCAACAATCAAAGTCTTGGTCAAACTCTCAAACGTATATTGATTTATCAAAATGAACTCTCCTACAATATTTATAATGGCAAACCCTTTATATAGGGTCAAAGTTGAAAGAGTAGAAAGTCAAAGTCAAACTTACAAAAAAGTCAAACACGATGACTTTTACAATTATAGACAATTTTATCTTTCAAGACGAATACAATTTTATGCTGAATTTCATTCCTAACAAAAAGAGAGTTAATAAATCAGAAGAGAAAGTTTGAAATGCTTCAAAAGGAGTTAGAAGGTAAACTCCTTGACACTACAAAGAAATTGTCTGATCTGAAGGCAAACCTTGAAACTGAGTTGAAGATGAGAACATAACTTCAAAATAAGTTTGATTTAGTTACTATGGAAAGAGACCAACTTTTAAAGAAAATCAAAGACTTTTTTGTGCACAAAGTTCAATTTGTTCTCCGTCTCAGTGTAAAACCAGCTTTTATGATTGTTTCAAATCGAACAGTTCTTGTTCTTCTAATCAGTATTATCTAAGATATGTTATCAGATCACCCAATAAATCTTCTAAGACTAAAAGCATTTGGGTTAATAAAGTTGATTATGTTTCATCTCATATACCTGTTGTTACCAACTCTGTTCTTCCTTGCATTGTGAGATCCACTAATGATCTGATCAATCTTAGCAAGAGAAGAATCATGTGCTCAACATGCAGAACCGAAGATTTTCTCAATAAGAAAAGACAACAGGTGGCATGTAGATAACAACTATCAGAACAGTTGGAAAGGTAAGAACAGGTATGATCACAATAACTTGTATGGCTTATATTCTATTTCTGATCATCATGTTCAAAGTGCTAGAAAGAATATATCTAATAGGAATAGATGGTTTGGAAGTTACAAAATACCCCAACCCGATACTAACAAAATAAGACCCAAGTTCGTTTGGGTACCAAAATCTACTTAATCTGGTTTTGCAGGTGTGTCAATTTTGTGCTGATCAGAATATCATATCAGTGATACACTAATGCAGGGGGAGCTGTAAATTGTTCCAAATAAGGCTTCTGAACAATACAGTTCAGGACCCGTACTTTACCGAGTGTGGTTTCTAAACAACCAGTTTAGGACCCGTGCTAAAAATGTTTCCAATTTTTAAAATTTTTGAGCTGAACTGAAACATTTCTTAAATCTATTTTCTAGGGGGAGTCTCTAGAATTTTTGAATAAAAGTTTAATAAATGTTTTTCGAAAAATGATTTTTTTAGAAACAAGTACATTTTCTGAACAAGTATTTTCTGAGATTTTACTTGCGTAATTTCTCATCGTACATAACTCCAATACCTGTTTCAGCGATTCTTCAAACTGTTATTATCAAGTCTCTTATATATAAATCAGGTGATACGCTCGTTTGTATTCAAATGTTGTTTTTTGATATATTTTTTTCTTTGATTGATATACATTCAATAAATTTTTTTAATATCAGATTCTGTAAACTCGTTCTTACAGATCTTCATTCATTTCTCTCGCATATTGAATAATCTGATCGTTATCGCATCATTTCTTCATTGTTTGTGCTTAAACGATATATTTTTCTTGATCAATTTTATCTGATCATTGTGCTTTACAGAAATAATATTTTTGATCAATCATTGTGATCAACTGAGCATAAAATGTAATTTTAGGAGGGACTTAGTGCTTATCAGAAATACCTCAATGGAATGTCAGAACCGACAAACCTACCCATGAGGACAACCATATCTGAGTGAGCTTTATATACAAAAGGGTTTGTGTGCTGAGACTAAAATGAAAAAGAAAGGGGTAGTTGTTGAGCTAAAAGAATTGACGAGATTTGTGTCAGGATTAAAAGAACATAAGAATCCTGTTCCAAACTTCTAAAATTCGGGCATACCACGTAATCTATTAGTTCTCGATTCTTTGGAGACTAATATTGAAAAAGGCAACGCCCAGGCCAATTCTTGTCACAACCCCACCAGCTACTCATTTATCTCTTAACATATAAGTGTTTCAATAACACTTGGGGCACGCAACTCACAATCTATCAATTTCTCATTCGGAGAAAGTTGATATTGAAATAGAAGGATATATGTCCCCCCTTCAAGTCTTTTTGATCACTAATTGCGTCTTATAAATTTGTGTAGTCCACACGATTTATCTTTTTGAGCCTAAATAGAAGCATTAGTTGCTTTATTTTTCTACACTACACAGATTTAGCATTTTATATGTTATTTTGCCAAAACATTCATAGATATGCTATTTTTAAGCTACCGATGATTGAATGGAAGACCTGGTGAGATGAGCATCAAAAAGTCTCATATATACAGTACATCCGTTGTACTGAGTATATCTGTTATACTCACAGGCCAATCTTTTTATAAGATTGAAAACAATTTCATTCGTTGAAATTAGTTGTTACCTTCCCATTCCCTTAATCTGAAAAGATTAAGCAAGTGGATTTGAAAAGATCTACTTACTATTTCTTGAATTGACGGCTTACATGGAGGATTTCATTCATTCTTGTGTATGATGTAATGATTCTCGTTTCATCATAAGGGGGAGTATGAAATAATGAATGAAATGTCCAATTCCGATCATTATAAGGGAACTTGATGTAAAGATCAAGGGGGAGTAACATCAAGTCGGCAAAAGATTCAAAAGGAGTGCGACTGGAGATAATTACAGAAAGATTATTCTTGTGCTACAACGACTGAGAGTTTTTGAATGAGAAGATCATTGTTTCAAAACTTTACCATCAGAGTTCTCTTTTGAAAGAGAAAATTTAGAGTTTGTTGTCTGAAGATTCTTTAAAGATCATATCTGAAGATTGTTGCTGTTTTTGTTCAACATTGTCAAAAGAGAAGACAATCACTGTTCTACATTCGAGAGGGAGGATGTTAGAAGATCTTTCTCAACAAATGTTTGTCTGAAGATTTCAGATTGTTTTTGAAGAAGACATAGAGTGCTTAAAGTTACAAAGTTCAAACGAGACTTAAAGCACGGAAATTCTTTCAAGCCTGAATACAAAGGGGGAGAATGTTAGGACTGAAAATCAGTGTCTAATTGTATTTGTCTTGAAAGATAAAATTGTCTATAATTGTATAAAAGTCATCGTGTTTGACTTTTAATAGAGATGTTTGACTTTGAATTTTGTCTATAGGTTTAACCCTATATAAAGGGTGTTCTCTTGTATTTTTAGAGTAGGATGCTCGTTTGTAATATCTGATTCGTATATGAAAGTTTGACCAAGTTTGATAGTTGGCCTTTTCTCTCTATTCTCTCTAGTGTTCTTAAAGAGTTTTATCAAGATCTGCCATTGTTGTTTGAAGATTACTTGAAGATTGATATAATGGGATCTACACCTTTGAAATGCATAAGTTGTTTACCTCTTGCCAATTGATTCTGAGTAGCTTTATCGAGATCAGAAGCAAATTGTGCTGTATAAACTTTTTACCCGGTTTGAAGTTTAAACCGTATGAGTGTTGAGCGATTTATATATAAATCGGGCAGGTGTTAAGAGATTTATTTATATAAATCGGACAAAATGTGAGCGATTAAGGTTAAATCGCTGGTGTAACAACCGGTTTAGTTTTAAACCGGACAAGGGTCAAGTGGATTAGACCTAAACCGGACATGCCTTAACCGGTTTAAAGGTAAAATGATTAATTGTGTTAGCCGGTTTATGTGTATGCGATTTATGAAATCTTTGAATATTTTGATCGGAGAAGTATGAATACGGCTGAAAGGGTGACCGGTTTATTTCAATCGGACAAGTCTTGTTAAATGTTGTCCGGATTGGTAATCCGGACAAAGTTTGAAGATAAAAACTAAGTGATAAATCAGATAGGTAAAGAGAAGGGTTGTCCGAATTAGTAATCCGGCCAAGGTATTGACCAGATTATGTGTTGCTTTAACATCTTATTAATTCTTTTAACAAGAAAAGGGAATTTTGATACAGATGATTTTGAACTGATATTATTCCATTGACTGCGGTCTATTTTATATGGAATTGTTTTGTGAAATATTTTGTTGTGGAAATAAGGGTGGGATATCAAGGAGAGGTGTACTATGGGATAAGGGTGGCATATCAAGGAGAGGTGTACCATGGGATAAGGGTGGCATATCAAGGAGAGGTGTACATTTGGATATAAGGGTGGCATATGTACGTGTGTTATGTAATATAACTCTTACTATTATATCCTTTAAGATTACCGTGGTCTGGAAATATTTATTTCTTTGTGATTTAAAGGTTTAGGATCAGGGTTCTTATTGGAAATCATAGTCTGGATGTTATTAAGGAGGAGATAACAGGTTTAGCCTGAAATTTGAATAAACATTATTTGATTTGAAAGGTTTAAAAGTGGCATTATGATAATCTGGTTAGTGCAAAACTGTTTGGATTGATGTATTGTTTGCAATCAGAGAATTTGGCTTGAAAAGTGAAAGGTATTGGTATTATGTTCTTACTTGTTCATATATTTGTTATATATGTGAAAAGTTGTTTTACATAAAAGTTTTGGTGATTTTCACCCTACAATATCATAAATAGGGTAACTCACTAGACCTTTCGGTCTAACCCTCGTTTTGTGATTTTAAATATATATTGCAGGAAGGGCAGACGGTAAGGGGAAGGGAAAAATGTCACACCCCGTTAAAGCGGAAACACGAGATGTAACAGGTAAGCGAGTCACAGCAGCAGATATTAAATAACACCATTCAAGTTTTACAAAAATTCGAATTTAACATCCATAACCAAGTTGGAATAGAATACTACTTTACAAAAGATACGAAATGAACTTAATCGGTGTCGCCACATATATGCTCCAAAAAAAACTTCATTTCTTACTTAAATCTTGAAAAGCATGAAACATAAAACAACGTCAACTACAAAGAGTTGGTGAGTTCACGGGTTTTCATATGCACAAAAACATTACAATGCATAAATCATTACTTGCAAACCTATACATAACTTTTGCACATAATAAATGTAAATCTACAACGATGTTTAAAACTTGAGACGCTACTGAGCCTTTCCTGACCAATGTGCCCAATTATTTTACAAACGACCATAAGTAGCCCCTACACTCACTTAGGTCCCACAGTTCGTAGTAATACTAATTCAGTGGTGGTCCAAATTCCACATGATTAGACTAATAAAAACATAGGTGATAGTCCTCTTTAATGATCAATCTTCATGAAAGCTTCACAAACATGGCAGATCTAAGATTTAACATTCAAGAACACAAGATGATATTTGAGAGAGAAAGTCAAACATTCAAAGCTTTGTCAACTCTCTATTACGTAATCAGAATCTTACAAATGAAGCTCTCTCACAAGAGATACAAAGACATCACCCTATTTATAGGGTCAAACTTCTAAACATAGTCAAAGTCAAACTCCTATAAGAAAAGTCAAACACGATGACTTTTACAATTATAGACAATATTTAACTTTCAAGACGAATACAATTTAATACTGATTTTCAATCCTAACAATCTCCCCCTTTGTATTCAGACTTGAAAGAAATTCTGCACTTTGAGTCCTGTTTGAACTTTGAATCTTTAAGCACATTATGTCTTTATCAAAAGAATTCTTCAACTTGAAATCTTCAAGCAATAATCTGTTGAGAAAGATCTTCTAGCATTCTCCCCCTCGAATGTAGAACAGCGACGATCTTCTCTTTTGACAATGTAGAACAGTAATCATCAGAAACAATGTACAAGATTTGATCTTCAAAGAATATTCAAAATTAATCTTCAGTAAGCTGTTGTAAAGTTGATCTTCACGTTCAACATCTCTCAGTCATTGTAGCACATGAATTATGTTTCTGTAATTATCTCCAGTCACACTTCTTTTGACTCTTTTGCCATTATCAATGTTACTCCCCCTTCATCTTTGCATCAGATTCCCTTTAAAAATGTTTGGAAATGAATATTTCATTCATTATTACATACTCTATTGGACCTGTAAATTCAGCTTTGATATTGATCTATTACTCTGAATGAACTCTAGGACGATTACAGTGCAACAGAAACAATAATAAGAACAGAACAAAGTGAAATAAACCAAGAACACACAGTTAAGATGATGAAGAAGATGAACACAGGATAATAGCTTCAAAGTTTTTTCAATTCATTCAATTGAAAATAAGATGATTACAATTCGGAAGCACACTAAATACAAATGCCTTAGCCGCTATTTATACTAGTTCCTAACGACCTTACTGACATGATCTAGACGCGTGAAATCATCTAAGCCCCCAAATAAAGTCGATTAAAGTTCTAGACATGTGAGAAACACATGCAGCTAACAACCTTTGAAAAACAGATGGGAGAGGATCTTCACAGAAGACGAAACCGCAGACCCTCTGTGAGCCATCTCA
>NC_037536.1:9591365-9602194 GCF_001531365.2 Cynara cardunculus var. scolymus | reverse complement strand
TGTCCGTCGCTGAAAGTGTCCGTCGCAAATCCGTCGCTGATTTCCGTCGCTGATCCGTCGCTGATAGCATTACCTACGACATTTTGACCGACGGAGTATCAGCGACGGATCAACGACGGAAGGGACTTTCAGCGACGGATCAGCGAGGGAATTTTCCCTCGCTGATACCCAGCATTTTTGTAGTGTATACATGTCATTCATCATGAATATACATATTGTTCATCATGAATATATTCTAGTTTCAACCCTACATATTTTAGTTTTTTTTTTTTAAATCAGATAGTTTAGTTTAGCACTTAAAATAGGCTCTTAATTGATTTCAATGGATGACTCCAATATTATTTTGATATCAGGACTTGGTTAATTATCAAGTGTTCATCCGATGGAGGTTCGAATGGATGAAAGGTCGTATCCCTTTACCTACCTCTCAGTTGAGCTTTTAACGAGCTACTCGAGCTTAAGCTTAATAACTATCGAGCTTGAGTCGATATTGAACACAAAATAAAGCTCGCTTAACTTAACAAGTCGAGCTCTACAACACCAAAGTTCGACTCGACTCGTTCGAAAGCTCGATTAAACTTTACGAGTCGAGTCGAACCGAGCAGAACCATTCGAGCATACACTTTTTTCGAGCCAAACATATTTATATTTTTATACAAATTATATAATTAAAATATAAAAATCATTGAGTTTGAGTAAATAAACAAGTTAATTGATCTTGAATTAGAGCTCATAAACGAGCAACGAGCTCGAGCTCAAACATTAAAAAAATATTTGAGTTTGAGTTCAAGCGCCACTTTGAAAAAGTTAACCGAGCTCGAGTCGAACTTAAGCCTGATATTATGTTTATGATTCGACCTCAAATAACCTGTTATCCGACTCTACTTGTTTACACCCCTACCCATCTAGGCATGAGAATGATACGGAGACCTCAATTCAATTTAATACAAAAAATCCACAACATATAAGAACTAATAACCTAAAATAAAAAAAAATTCAATTTAATTCAAAAAAACTCAAAGTCACATGTACCAAAAGATATTGAGTATTATAAAACCATATCGAGTAATATACAAAACTTATCGACTAATTGCATTTTGACTTGACATCCAAAATATTACATATTAACAACAAAAAATTAACAATTTTAGATTATAAATGTAATTAGGAAATAAGAAATTATGAACTACCGCTTTAGTTGAAATAAATAATATATATATATATATATATATATATAATTTGTTAATTAATATATGTATAACGGGTATGGGGTGGGGCGGGAGTACCATAACCGTCCCCGTCCCCGTCCCCAATTTAGCGGGAAATCCCCGTCCCCAACCAGGACGGATAGACCGGGTTCTCCACGAGTCGGGACCATTCCCATGCCTTAGAGATGACCAAAATCCGGTCACGGGCCGGTCCTTAACCGGTCCTAATCAAGACAAAAACCGGCGGTAACCGGTCCTGTCATAACCGGTCCCGGTTCCGGTGAAATACCTTGTAACCGGTCAAGCTTACCGGTAACCGGTTAAGGAATCCGGTCCCGGCAAAAAAAATATTTTTTTTTCAAATTTTTGTTTATTAATAAATTTTTAATATGTTATTAATATGTTATTTTTAATATGTTTTATATAAATACGTTTTATTATAAATACGTTTAAAAATATGTTTGTTATATATATATATATACGTTTAATTTTATAAATACGTTTTGTTATATATATATACACGTTGACTTTTGTTGACCGGGCCGGGCCGGGCCGGTCCTATAACCGGTTACATAACCGGTTCCGGTCTTAACCGGTCTCGGTCCTAGAAAACGTTAAAATCCATAACAGGTTCATAACCTGCGGTCCACAACCGGTCCATACCGGTATGGGCCGGTTCCGATCCTTCAACGGTTACGGGTCAGGCCGGGCCCATTTGGCCATCTCATGGCATGCCTATACCCATCACAAAAACCTTCAAGGGAATTCCACAATCTCTAGAGCAACTATAACGTTTGGTCTTAGCACCAAATGCTTTTAGGGGCTGTTTGACAGTTGCTGAATGGTTTAGTGCAATATGATTAAGTGGTCAGAATGATTAAGAAACTCTGTATGATTTAGTGTCAGATAGAAAAAGGTTGTTTAGAAACTGTTCTGAATCAACTGTCTGAATGACATAAAATTACCATTTTACCCTCAGTCTTATGTTTAATAAAAATTAACGTTTAACAACAATTCTGAAGGAAATTTCTAAATAAAAAATAAAAAATAATTAATGGTCCACCATATAATTCTTATACCCAACAAACACATTCTTTATCCACCATATAATTCTAATACCCAACCTCTTGTTTTTGATAAATGTGAAGTCCATTCCAAGCACCCCACCTCCAATGTCATCAATATTATAATATCACTCAAATTGTACCAAAACCGTGGAAGGGAATACATAAAACCATGGATTATTTTAATTCCAAATTGTCGTCTCAAAAATGGTTTCTCCATCAACCTAGAAGAAGCATCTGCAGGTTTGTTAAAATGCTTTTTCTATTTAGAAGGCTTCATGAGGTTTTCTTTTTCTTCTCCCTTTTGTTTTCAACGATGGTGGAGTTGTGCCAAGCTTTACAGCTACAACATTAATAGAGATTCAGAGAGGATCAAACAAGGTACGCTTGTCTAGGGTTTATGATTCAGAAGAAGGGTGAGACCAAGAATGAACGAGAAGAAGGTTCTGCTGGTGCCTTTCCTTTCCTACAACCGATCGATAGAACAGAGGGTCAGACCTGGAACGATGATTAGAGAAAAAATAGGGAGGGCAAAGCTGTCAAAATTTCACATCTGAATCGTATGGAGGGCATGTGGGTGAAGGAGCGATTCAGATCTAAACTTATCATTCAGACTTTTTAAAAACCTATCCAAACAATAAGATGTCTGACCGAATCAGACTCTCACCTCTTAATGGTATCATTAAGAGGTAAACAAACAGCCCCTAGTATTCTCAACCACAATACCAAAAGTAATATCAAAAAATACATCTTTAATATTTTAAAAAATATTTTTATATCTGTACTACTATAATAAAATCAAGTTTATAAAACACTGTTTTATAGAATCAAACAATTATGCGTCATATGTAAAAACGTTACAATAAGTTCATATGATCTTTTTGTCCGTCTTAACAAGTTTGTTTGAATAGATTGTTGGAATAATGTGAACCATTAATTTTTTCTGTGACATTATTTGAAAAGTTGTTTTATATAAACAAATATCCTATAAAAAGTGTCAATAAAAAACTAATACAACATTTTATTTTAAAAATGTTCTGAAAAACTTGTTAAAAATGCTAAAAAATATGCTATAAGTTTTATGCAACAATTTTATATAATAGGTACAATTGTGTGTTATTATAAACTTATGTAATATAGAATTAGTGGTGGCAAAAAATGACCCAACTCGTTGACCAAATCCGAACTCAACCCAAAATTAACAGGTTGAGTTGAGATTTTCAACCCATTTAAATAAATGGGTCAACCCGCCTAACCCATTTAAATAATTAGGTTGGGTTGGGTTGAATTCTTCAACCTGTTTTCAACTCATTTAAAATATTATATAATTTTATTTTATTCTTAATATTATATCTACTATTCTAATTTTTAATTTTTTTTATTCTTAATTAAAAATCCTACCATCGTTAGATGTTAGATGGAATTAAAACAATCCACGGTTTTATGTATTCCCTCTCACGGTTTTGGTACAATTTGAGTAATATTATAATATTGATGACATTGGAGGTGGGGTGCTTGGAATGGACTTCACATTTACCAAAAACAAGAGGTTGGGTATTAAAATTATATGGTGGATAAAGAATGTGTATTTATCTTTTTGTTGGGTATAAGAATTATATGGTGGATYATTAACTATTTTTTATTTTTTATTTAGAAATTTCTTTCAGAATTGTTGTTAAACGTTAATTTTTATTAAACATAAGACTGAGGGTAAAATGGTAATTTTATGTCATTCAGACAGTTGATTCAGAACAGTTTCCAAACAACCTTTTTCTATCTGACACTAAATCATACAGAGTCTCTTAATCATTCTGACCACTTAATCATACTGCACTAAACCATTCAGCAACTGCCAAACAGCCCCTTAATCATCATGAAACCCTAAGAAAACTCTTTAGTCCATTACTCCATTATCGTCTCCAAAGTCCAATCCAACTTATTTTGAACAATATATTTGTTGTGGTTGTGTTTTATTCAAACATTGAACAATTTATTTGTGGTTGTGTTTTATTCAGAAAAATAATAATTAAATAGTCTAGTCTTTTTTTATTTAAAATTTTAAAATTAAATTTTATTTAACAAGTTGGGTTAAAAAATCGTAAACAGGTCAACCTACTGTCATCCCATTTAGGTAACAGGTTGAGTTGAGTTGAAAAATCTCAACCCATTTAATTAAATGGGTTGAGTTGAGATTTTCAACTTGTTTAATAAATAGGTTGAACCCAAACCCAACTCAACCTGATCCATTGTCATCCTTATATAGAACAATATATTAAAATAATTAAATAAATGTGATTTAATCGACAAAAAACCAATATGGTAATTTTCAAAATACATATGATTAAAGAAATATTTTTCTTTTCTTTTATAAATGATAAACTGTAGTGAATGATTTTCATAAAATATTTAATTTAAGTATTAATTTTTTAAAAATAATATTAATTAA
Organism: Cynara cardunculus var. scolymus; assembly: GCF_001531365.2. Classification (NCBI taxonomy): domain Eukaryota; kingdom Viridiplantae; phylum Streptophyta; class Magnoliopsida; order Asterales; family Asteraceae; genus Cynara; species Cynara cardunculus. The sequence continues at coordinate 9,597,476 of NC_037536.1, read as the reverse complement.
TTGAAATATTTTTTAATCATATTATACCTAACGGTTGTTTATAATCATGAACAAAAATTTGTATTTGAGTTCACAAATTAAAGCTGGTACTATTATATATATAATTAAATTAAAGTTTTATTAATTAACGTGAACGGTTAATTAAAATAATCAATTAATATATTTTTTTTAAAATTCGTAATTGATTAAAAAAATTAAATATATAAAATTAATTTTGAGATTGAATTTATATAAATTAAGTATTAATGGTTTGTTTTAATATATTGTAAAATAATCTATACTATATTATAAAATATTTGACAAAAATTCTTAAAAATCATTTTTTATGCATGAAATACTGTTGACTAATGCATAATTAAAATCACTACAACAGAATTGAGTTTCTAGGACACCCCAATCTCTAAGCGTCCCAATAGACCGTTTTATAGGTGTTGTAATAAGTTTATATGACGTTTTTGGGCGTCTTAACAAGTTTTTTAGGACATTTTTAATACAAAGTGTCGCATTAACAACTTTATATGACATTTTTGAGAAAGTGTTCTATAAACTCAATTTTTTATAGGACATTTGTTTTAATAGGACATTTTTTCAAATAGTGTCCTATAAAGTTGCTAATAGGACGTTTTATATTAAAAGTGTCCTAAAAACTTATTACGACAACAAAAAACGCCATATAAACTTATTATACGCCTTTAGATAGGACGTTTTATTTTTTTGGTCCTATAAACTAAGTCTTATAAAGATTTCTATTAAAATGCTTAGAAATTGAGAGTGTCCTATAAACCTGATTTTGTTATAGTTAATTTAAGAGTATAAGTAAATTGTGTGTAAGTACAACTTATTAAATTCGTATAACTAACCATATATAAACATAATCAAATACAAGATAAATATTTCATTTTAAATATTAAAATTTTAAAATATAATTAACATAATCATTGAGTTCTAACAGAATCATTATCTTTATAAAAATTATATTGTTAAGCCTTAAATAAATTACTTCGTTATTAAATCTAAATTAAATTATAATAAAAAATTAAATAAAATAAATTGTACAAAAAACGAAACTTTTTAAATATTTAATTTGATATTAATATCGATATATGTTTTCAAGTTTTTATAACATCTTCAAATTTATTTTTATTCAAAAGTAAAAACATTATCTTTATAAAAACCACATAAACCATCAATAAAGACAAAGAGTAAATTAAAACAATAAAATAAAGATATATCTCGTTGTATTATGTAAATACCAAATTTGAAAAAGAATCTCGATGTTTTATCGTTGTCTATAACGTGTTCAAATAAAAAACTTGAATTTCTTTTTTTATATTAGACGTCAATATCAGTGCCGTCCAACAAATCATACAAAATTTAGTATTAAACGCATTTCTTGGTTTGTGTTTTCGTATTTTTTTTATTTTAGATTTACTTTTTAAGGTATTTATTTTGTTTTGATCGATGATCTTTTTTGACTGAATATTATCTATTATTTTATCTTTTTCCATATAAAACAATAAAAACAAATATTTTTATAAACACGAATATATTCGAACATATATATATATATATATATATATATATATATATATATATATATATAGAGGGGGTTGAGTTTACGTGAGATCAAAAGTTTTTCGTGAGACCCGTAAGATCAAACTATATTTATTGATTAACTTTATAACCTAATGATCTAATGGTCCAAAGTTGCACGGTGATAATTTTGTCATTATTGAGAAGTCTCGTAGCAATTTTGTAATTATGAATGTTCAGATTGTAGATCTAATCCAAGGGTTGAGAATTGGTTTCACGGGTCTAACGAAAAACCTTTGGTCTCACATGATCCCATAGACTTGGGATCACGTGAGACCAAAGATTTTTCGTTAGACCCGTGAGACCAATTCTCAACCCTTGGATGAGATCTACAATATGACAATCTGAACATTCATAAACGTCACGAGACTTCTCAATAATCACAAAATTGCCACCGTACAACTTTAGACTATTAGATCATTAGCTTATAAAGTTGATCAATGAATATAAATTGGTCTTACAGGTCTCACGAGAACCCAACCCCTAATATATAATATATATATATATACATATATATATATATATATATATATATACACACACGCACTAATCACAGAAAAAACGAAGTGTATTGGTTTTCTACAAATATGCGTGCACAACTTGAAACTTGAATCAATGACAATAATGGCTGATTACCAGAGCTACCTTATTCTCTTTCTCACAGGTGCTCTAACCTCCATCTTCATAATATTCAGATTAAGTCGACCTAAATCTCATCTCCCTCCCACCCCATTTGCATTTCCCATCATCGGACATCTCCACCTCCTTTCTCCAACCCCTCATCGAGCTTTTCACAACCTTTCTCTCCAATATGGCCCAATTTTTCGTCTCTTTCTGGGCTCCATGCCCTGTGTTGTTGCTACTTCATCACAAACAGCCAAAGAACTGTTCAAAACATACGATGACGTTTTCTTAGACAGACCTCACAATTCATCCATGGATTACATCTCTTATGGGGGCAAAGGCTTCATCTTTGCTCCTTATGGATCTTACTGGAAGTTCTTGAAGAAGACAGTCATGTCTGAACTCCTTAACGGTAAAACCCTCGACTCCCTCCTTCCGGTCAGACACGACGAAACCAATCGTTTCATAGAATGTTTATCACAAAAGGCGAAAGTCGGGGAGTCTGTGGAACTCAAAAGGGAACTTATGAAGGTGACAAACAATGTGATATCAAGAATGGTTATGAGCAAGAGGTGTTCAGACGATCAAGAAGGCGATGCGGTGGACATACGGAAGATCGTGATCGATATAGCGAAGGTTATGGGTACGTTTAACCTTTCGGATAACGTATGGTTGTGTAAGAATCTAGACTTGCAAGGAAACGGAAAGAAGTGCGAAGCGATTCGTGCAAGATTCGATGGGTTGATAGAGAAGATCATGAGGGAGCATGAAGAGGCAAGAGAGCTGAATGAAGAGAGTGGACAAGTAAAGGACTTGCTCAGCATCTTAATTGATATCTCAGAAGATGAAAACATGGAGATGAAGCTCACCAAAGAAAACATTAAAGCCTTCATTCTGGTATAAACCTAGTACATCATATTTCTTAACCTGTTTTTAATGTCGGTGTTTGCAACTGTCACTACAACAAAATTGGGTTTATAGGTCATAATAGACCACTTTATAAGACTAAAAAATAAAGCGTCATATCTAAAGGGGTTGTAGTAATAAGTTTATAGGTCGTTTTTAGGCGTCCTAACAATTTTGTTAGGAAACTCTTATGAAGAAAACAAAAAAACGTCATATTAGTTATTTTATAGGACACTATTTGAATAAGTGTCATATACAAAGAGATGAGTTTATAGGAAACTTTCTCAAAAGTGTCCGATAAAATAGCTAATGCGACACTTTGTATTAAAAGTATTCTAAAAATCTTGTTAAGACGACCAAAAATGTCTTATAAACTTATTACAACACCTTTCACTACAACAAAATTGGTTTTATAGGACACCCTCAATCTTTTAAGTGTTCCAATAGACCAATTTATAGGACTTAATTTATAGTACCAAAATATAAAGCATCCTATCTAAATGTGTTGCAATAAGTTTATATGACGCTTTTGAACGTCTTAACAAGTTTTTTATGACATTTTTAATACAAAGTGTTGCATTAGCAACTTTATATGACACTTTTGAGAAAGTGTCCTATAAACTCAATTTTTTATAAGACATTTGTTTTTATAGGACAGTTCTTCAAATAGTGTCCTATAAAGTTGCTAATAAGACGTTTTATATTAAAAGTGTCATAAAAAACTTATTACGACGTCAAAAAGCGTCATAGAAACTTATTACAACGCCTTTAGATAGGACGCTTTATTTTTTTGGACCTATAAACTAAGTCTTATAAAGAGGTCTATTAGGACACTTAGAAATTGGGAATATCCTATAAACCCAATTATGTTGTAGTGTTTAAATAAGACGTTTTATTATTTTGTCCCATAAATTATGTCGTATAAAGTGGTCGACGCTCGATTATTTATTCGTAGCATCCTATAAAACTAATATTGTAGTGTACTAACGTATCTGTATCCATCTCAGGATATATTTGGTGGAGGAACAGAAACTTCAGCAGTAACTATCGAATGGGCTTTATCGGAACTGATCAACCATCCCAACATATTGAAAAAGGCAGTCGAAGAAATCGACCAAATCGTTGGTAAATCCCGGCTTTTACAAGAATCAGACGTACCAAACCTTCCGTACCTCCAAGCCATCGTCAAAGAATCGCTACGGCTGCACCCTTCAGCCCCAGTGATTCAACGACTATCGACACAAGATTGCACCGTCGGAGGTTATCATATTCCAGCAAAGACTACAGTTTTCTTCAGTATATGGAGTGTTGGCCGTGACCCAACCCATTGGGAAAACCCATTGGAGTTCAGACCTGAAAGGTTCATAGAGAAACACTTGGATGTTAGAGGACAGCATTTCCATTTCTTACCATTTGGAAGTGGGAGGAGGATGTGTCCAGGGGTTTCGCTGGGGTTGATGGTGATTCATGTGACACTTGGTTCAATGATCCAATGTTTCGATTGGATGGCTCGCAAAGATGGGGATCTAACTAGTCTTGATATGGAAGAAGGTGTCGGGATCACGATGCCGAGGGCTAACCCTTTGGTTTGTGTGCCGGTTGCTCGACTTGATCCCATCCCTTTTTCTACCGCTACAACAAAATCGGGTTTATAGGACATCAAAGAAGACCAAAAAATCGAGTGTCCTGCTTAATGCGTTGTAATGAGTTTACAGGATGTTTTTTTGGCGTCTTAACAAATTTTTTGGAATACTTTTAATATAAAGCGTCTCATTAACAATTTTGCAAGACACTATTTGAAAATGTGTCTTATAAAAAGATGAGTTTACGGGACACTTTTTTAAAAGCGTCTTATAAAATTGCTAATGTGACGTTTTGTATTAAAACATTCTAAAAACCTTGTTGAGACATCTAAAAGCATTCTATAAACTTATTACAAAACATTTAGTTATGACTCTTTAATTTTTGGTCTTACAAATTAAGTATTATAAAATGGTCTGTTAGGACACTTAAAAATTAATGATGTCCTATAAACCCAGTTTTGTTGTAGTGTACATAATATGTCCCATCCTCTTGTCTACGTAATTTATCCAGTTTGCTCAACGAGAATTTTCAAGGCTTCCCTGTGTCAAAGAGGAAGAATTTGGAAGGCGGTATTGTGGTCAACGTTTTATATGTTATGGAATCAAATTGTTTTTTCCTAAGGAGAACCATTCTCGCCATCTTGATTTGGTCTTTGAAATTCAGTTAGCATCGTTTACGTGGATCTCTACGAGGTTCGAAAACTTTCAAATATCTGGCTTTGGTCTTGGTTCCGCTTCTTGCAGACCATCTTCTGGTTCTTGATTTGTTGTTTATTTCCTTTAAATTATGTATTTTATATTATATGTCTAAAAGATGTTGAATCAGTACAACAAAGTTAGGTTTATAGGACACCATCAATTTCTAAACATTCTAATAGACCGTTTTATAAGGTTTCATTTTTTGTGCCAAAATATAATGTGTCTTATTTAAAGGCGTTGTAATAAGTTGATAGGACGCTTTCAGACATCATAACAAGTTTTTTATTACACTTTTAATACAAAGCGTCGTGCAACTTGAAACTCGTTCAACCCATAAACACGTGCAATCCCATCTCCAACTGAGACCACTCAACCAATCTCATCCACTTGCAATCCCATCTTCACTGTTAAATCTAAATTAAATTATAATAAAAAATTGAATTAAATAAATTACACAAAAAAAAACTTTTAAATATTTAATTTGATACTAAAATCGATATCTTTTTTTTAATTTATTATACCTTCAAATATATGTTATATTCAAAAAATAAAAAACATTATCTTTTTTTCAGTACCACATAAAATCGTATTATAATATCGATAGTTAATAACATGAAACATTAAAATCAAGATGTATCTCGCTGCATTGTGCGAATACTATTCTAGTGTGTGTGTGTGTATATATATATATATATATATATATATA
>NC_037536.1:9562838-9589365 GCF_001531365.2 Cynara cardunculus var. scolymus | reverse complement strand
GAGTGAAAATTCTGTGGTACATGGTGGTACCCCAATTGGTAATACATTGGGTAATGGGTATCATAGAGTGGCCGAAGAAGATGGATTGGGAAAGGAGGAGACGAGTGAAAATTTTGTGGTACATGGTGGTACCCCAAGGCCAACGAACTCACGATTCTACCCTACTGAAGAAGAACTGGTTTCCTTCTATCTCTTCAACAAGCTCCAAGGCCAACGAACTCACGACCTCCATCGCGTCATCCCCGTCGTCCCTATCAACGATCACAGTCCTTGACACCTTCCAAGCAAATATATATATATATATATATATATATATATATATACACACACATACATATATCTGTATGTATATATTTCTTCACATTCGTGGAATCATGGGGTCTTACTTATGCTTTCTATGTGTAGAGGTAGTCGGGGAATTGTGTCGCCGGGACATCGAACAGTGGTTCTTTTTTGTGCCGAGGCAAGAAAGGGAAGCACAAGGTGGAAGGCCGAGCCGGACCACCGCTTCTGGATACTGGAAGGCCACGGGTTCACCGGCGTACGTCTACTCGTCCGATAACAAAGTCATTGGAGTGAAGAAAACAATGGTGTTCTACGAAGGGAAGTCACGAACGGTGAAAAGAACCGAGTGGAAGATGAATGAGTATCGAGCTATCGAAAAAGACATAGACAATACCAACACTTCCCCTGTTCCAAAGGTATATATATTGGAAAGTCTGTTATTTTACCTGAGTTTTACTGGATTCGTTTGGTTTGAGCTGTTTTTTTTAATTGGAGAAACGTAATTTTGCAGTTAAGACATGAGTTAGTGTATGTGGTATCGGGATGCACACGGGCATTCGATAGACGGCCACTAGGGCTAGAACCGACACCGATGATCACCTACAAAGCTAGTCAGGGTGCACCGTCTTCGCAAAATACCGTACAGACGTACAAGACCGCAAGCCCTTCCGACTGCTCAATCCCCGAAAGCTCGAACCGGATGGTTGATACGGTGGGAAACATAGGACTTGTACCTGAATGGGAATGGCAACATTTAACGGGATGAATTATAGTGATACGTCGATGAATTAACATACATCAGAAGTGATTTTTGGATCTTCTAAAAAAACAAATTCGATTTATGTCCGCCAAATCTCTTTCAACTTTAATAAAACAGATGTTAATTTTTGATCATTTTCTGGAGCAAAAAGTGATCAAATTAGTTTGGTTTTAGGTGTAAATGATTTAGAAAAACGTTTACTTTGATATTATTATTTATAAATTAATTGTAACCCTTTAATTATTTTTGTGAATTAGCACATAGTGATAGTGAAAATTCTGTGGTACATGGTGGTACCCCTAATTGGTAATACATTGGTACCTGTCGGATTAATGTTCACCGGAGGCCGGAGATCGGAGGTCGGAGTTTTTTAAAAATACCTAAAATGCCCTTTAATTATAATTTTAACTCAAATTACCATAATTACTAATTTCCTTATTTATCTGTTGATTTGTGGTTAAGATGGGTTCTCACAGTTACCACAAACAACTCAGTTCTCCCTTGAATAGGCCCCTATATATATATATATATATATATATATATATATATATATAGACTTGGGATCATGTGAGACCAAGAGTTTTTTGTAAGACCCGTAAGACCAATTATCAACTCTTGGATTAGATCTACAATCTGAACATTCATAATCACAAAATTGCCACGAGACTTCTCAATAATCATAAAATTGTCGCCGTGCAACTTTAGACCATTAGATTATAAAGTTGATCAATGAACATATATTGGTCTTACGAGTCTCACGAAAAACCTTGTTCTCACAGGAACCCATCGCGGTCTCTCTCTCTATATATACATATATATATACATATATATATATATATATATCTATATCTTAAAGCTGGTCGATTTCAGGCAGAAAATACGAACCAATAATCAAGAAACTAATTTAACACAAGACTTGGTCTTCTAATTTCCACTCAACCTCAGCTCATTGATTCTTGCCGGCTAGAATCTCCTTTAACTTGAATAACACCAAATGTAGAGCTTATATTTTATTCATTACAACTTGGAATCAGATGTCGTATTTTTTATATATAAATTCTTTCTTGTTCGAGCACATTATCGATCCATCGATAGTCTTGACAGTTTTGCTAACCATGGCTGACTTCCAAGGCTACATCCTCCTCTTTCTCATATGGCTCATCTCCACCTTCATGATCCGCTCTTTTTTCAAATCTACTCGTGCCAAACCTCATCTGCCACCCACCCCGTTTGCGCTTCCCATCATCGGACATCTCCACCTCCTTGCTCCAATCCCTCATCAAGCCTTCCATAAGCTCTCTCTCCGATACGGGCCCGTTATTCGCCTCTTTCTCGGCTCCGTGCCTTGTATCGTCGCTTGTTCACCAGAAACGGCGAAAGAATTCCTTAAAACGTACGAGAATTCGTTTCTAGATCGGCCACAAAACTCGGCTGTGGATTATTTAACTTACGGTTCAAAAGATTTCTCCTTTGCTCCTTATGGATCTTATTGGAAGTTCATGAAGAAGGTGGTTATGTCACAGCTCTTAAATGGTACAACACTTGACTTGCTCCTTCCAGTTAGGCATGAGGAGATCAACTGTTTCATCAAACTGTTATCCGAAAAGGCCAAGCTTGGGAAGGCAGTGGATCTTGATGGGGAGTTGGTGAAGCTGACGAACAATGTTATATCGAGAATGCTTATGAGCGAAAGATGTTCAGAGGCTGAAAACGAGGCCGGGGAGATGAGGAAATTGGTCACCGAGATAGCTGAGATCACAGGTAAGTTCAATCTGTCGGACTACATTTGGTTCTGTAAGAATCTCGACTTGCAGGGATTCGGGAAAAGGTTGAAGGATATTCGTACACGATTTGATGCATTGATAGAGAGGATCATGAAAGAGCATGAAGAAGCAAGAAAGCAGGAGATGGGAGAAGTTAAGGACTTGCTCCACATTTTACTAGATATTGCACAAGATGAGAGCATGGAGATAAAGTTGAGCAGAGAGAACATCAAAGCCTTCATTCTGGTAAAATTAGTACATCATATCTCGATCGTATTCAAACGAAAAACACTAAAACATCCGTCTCTTTGTCTGTCTGTCATACAGGATATATTTGCTGCAGGAACGGATACTTCAGCGATTACCACAGAATGGGCTTTAGCCGAACTCATCAACCATCCAAACATGATGAATAAATGCGTGGAAGAAATTGATCAAGTTGTGGGCAAAAACAGACTTTTACAGGAATCAGACATACCAAACCTTCCATACCTCCAAGCAATCGTTAAGGAAACCCTACGACTCCACCCCACAGGCCCAATGATTCTAAGACAATCAACAGAAGAATGCACAGTGGCTGGCTACCATATTCCAGCAAACACTACTATCTTCGTCAACGTGTGGGCTCTCGGTAGAGACCCAAACCATTGGGAAAACCCACTTGAGTTCAAGCCTGAAAGATTCGAAAAGAAGCAGTTGGATGTTAGAGGACAGCACTTTCATATGTTACCATTTGGGAGTGGGAGAAGGATGTGTCCTGGGACTTCGCTAGCGTTGAACGTGGTGCACGCAACTCTTGGTGCTATGATTCAGTGTTTCGAGTGGAAGGCTGGGAAAGATGGGAACCTTACGAGTGTTGATATGGAAGAAGGAGTTGGGATCACACTTCCTAGAGCTAACCCTTTAGTTTGTGTTCCTGTGGCTCGACTTGAACCAATCCCATTGTCGATGTCGATGTCGATGTAACATATCATGTAACACTAGCTTCCATCCAATGCTTTTTGATTTCTCATATGTCATTTTCTGAATGCTTCCTCCCAGCTTGCTCAATGTCTTAAACCCTAAAATCATGGGCATCCTAAGTCTTAATTAGAATTGTTCTGAAAATAAGAAAATTGTTATTAATGTTTGATATTAATAAACAATTTCAAATAATATTAATGTCGTACACAAATGGTCCTAGAACTTCTAATCTCTTTGTACAAAATTTTCAGCTCTTGCATATTGGCCTGGATGGATGAATCATGATGATCAAAGAATAAAGACTAACAACCCACATTTGGTGGTACGTAGAGAGTCCACTATCCACAGCATCCACCCTTTTCAGCAGTGTTTGCATCCTGGTTAGGAACAAGTATCGCGGTTCCTTTCAGCGATGCTGATTTATCGTAATCACCGTCAGCACTAAGAGATTTCTTGCTTATAATCCTATAGATTTCCGTTAAAGCTGTTAGAAATGCGCTTTCAACATTCGTGGCCTCGAGTGCTGATGTCTCCATGAAGCATAGATTTTCTCTTTCTGCAAATTCTTGAGCATCTTCAACTGGTACTGCTCTAAGACTTGCCAAATCACATTTGTTTCCGATAAGCATGATGACAATATTTTTATCAGCATGCCCCCTCAGTTCTTCCAGCCATCTGGTCATGTGATCAAACGACTGGCGTTTCGTCATGTCATACACTAACATTGCACCAACTGCTCCTCTGTAATATGCGCTTGTCACTGCTCGGTATCTGACAAGTGGAGTTATGAATGCCATCAATATAACATATATACTCATATGATCAATGACAAAGTCTGTAGATGTTGTAACACTAGGATTGCAATTGGACTACTAAACCATGAGGTTGATCCTTGGACACATGTAGTACAAGAAAATCAGTTTCATAGTATGCCGTATTATGTCTAATAAGACATATTTATAGGACCAAACAAGTGTGTATCCTATATGAATGTGACAATAAGTTGAAGTTTTTTTAGGATGATATTGAAATAAAGCATCCTATTAGTCTTTTTATATGGCATTATTTGAAAATGTCTTAAAAAACAAATGTCCTATAAAAAGATGTATTCATAATGACACTTCGTAAAATGTACTATAGAAAAACTAATTGGACACTTTCTTTCAGAAGTGTGATAAAAAAAACTTGTTAGGATTTGCAAATACGTTCCAACATCTTGTTATAACACCTTTATATAAAGCGTACATTTGTTTGGTCCTATAAATTAAGTCCTAAAAAACAATCTGATAGGACCGTTAACCATTTTTAACGTCTATATAGTGTCATCTGTTGTAGTGAAGATTTTCTAAGATAGTTAATCCAACAGTAGAACGGTAGTTATAACTAATCCAATTACCTTGCAGGAGTTAGCAGTTGCCAAAAATAAAGGACTCCATTGTATTTTTAAGTTCTTAACTTTTATGAGCTCATTTTGCTGGAGGCAATCATCTGAGGTTTTATGAAAATAACAAGTAGTACGGGTGAAGAAGAAGGATTCAAAACTTAAGCGGATCTCAGAGTGCTGCCACAATTGATCCCAATCGAAGGCATATTTACATCAGAAAATATTACACAGATATAACTATATAACTGTCGACTGTCGAGGTTTATGTTACTGTCAATGACAAAGTTCTACTTGTCGAGATCGATTAATATTAATGCAAAATTAGAAAGTTGGAGGAAGTTTTAGAATCAGAGATGGAGCACTGGAGGTGGTCTCAAAACTTATTCAGAAGCTTTTTGGCCACCCCATATCTTTGAAAAGCTCTTGCAACAAAAAGACATACTTTTGCTTGTAAACGAACAAGACTTCAATAAGCCATTTCACTTAGCCACCTAATTAGTGGGTCTCTATTTGAAAAGCCTCTCATGAAAAACCATACAATTGTGAATGCTCTTATGATTGAAGAACACTACAAGTACATAGTAGATCAGACTGTTTACATAGGTTGTCAGACAGTGAAAAAAGGTGTAGTTCAAGATAACGAAAACCCTCAAAATATGGCTTGAATCACAAAACATGCCAATGAGCGAAACTCCAGAAGAGAATAGGATAAGGGAATATTAAACGGTGGTATCTGTTTCAAATGGCTGCTAAGGAATTGAGAACCATCCATTCTGGTGACTGAAAGAGAAATTATTCCCAAATAAAACAGTAGTAAGACTGCATAAAAACACATCCAAACAGCATAAATTTTCCAGAACTGGAGCCCATGTTCATTTTGAGAGTGGAAGAAATAGAAATATTTGAAGGAAACTTAATAACTAAATCAAAAGTGACCAACAATGACTCAATCAAACGAATGGTATTTGAAACCCATCTGTTACAGATTATATACTGTGTTGTTCAATCATTATATCACCTTAAAATCACAGATATTATCTTAAAAATAGAGTAGGCTTCAATCATAAAGTGTAGGAGCACCTAGACTACTACTAAATCAAGCCTGCAAATGCATATAAAACGGTTATAGTTCTGGGAAGTGTATCCAATATATGCAAACAACATATCAGTTTTCAAACTATGTCTATAATGGATATATATATATATATATATATATATATATGAGGGTGTGTGTTTGTGTTTGTGTTTGTGTTAAACACCATAACAATTAACAAGTTCTATGAATTGAAGAGTTATAAAGTCTACTTCTCTTTAGGTTTAACTTCATACCATCAATACATTGTTGAATGATACAATGGTTGACATAATACAATCAATTAAAACCTGGCATCTTCCAGATGATTGGAGATGGTATAAATCAAAAGGGGGGGAAAGGGACGAACCTCTCTTGACCAGCAGTATCCCAAATCTGGGCCTTCACCATCTTCTGATCAATAAGCATAGATTTAGTCTGAAATTCAACCCCGATCGTAGCTTTTGAATCGACACTAAATTCATTCTTGGTAAAACGCGCAAGGAGCTGAGATTTTCCAACAGCCGAGTCTCCGATCAATACAACCTTGAATACATAATCGATCTTTGCATTTAAATCTCCATACGTATTCGACATCCTCAAACCCCGTCAAATACAATAACCTATTCAACCAATTCCTAGACCTCGAGCCACCCCTGATGAAATCAAAATATCTTTTCCTTCAATCAATCATGTGGAAATCTTTTGGACTGTGATCCAAAAGATTTTTCTTAAATTCTGTTGCGCAGATGAAGATGAAATCGGTCATATGTGATGGATATCATTCCAAGAAATGTGAAGAATTACAAGTTAGAAATGCGATCCAGGGTTAGGGTTTGTGGGAATTTGGGCATGGCGATTCTTCCTTGTTTTGATCCAAGGCAGTTGGAACTTGGAAGGAAGGGGATGAGAGAGAAACGGCTTGTTCAGGCCCATTAACGGTTTTTCAAAGCAATTATATAATTAATATAAAAATTGAGTCAAATAGCGATTCGGCTTGGTATCCTATTTATTCCTCTCCTAACATCCATATTCGCAAGCAATCGGTATTTACCTAAATTTCACTATGTCTATAATATTACGGACCTGATTAAAAGACAAAAAAAATCAAATTCTACCGAATCAGCAAGGGACACTCTTTCACAGATTTCAATATCTTGTACTGGTTTGTCTTGTTTTTCTAATCTTGATAAATGGTCAGCACTTGATTATCCACACTCTTTCTATCAATAATTTTCAAATCAATCTCTTGCAAAAACAAAACTCACCTTATAAACCTAGGTTTTGCATCTTTTTTTGGAAATAAGATACTTGATGACAGCAAGATCAGTATGAACAATGACTTTGGTGTTAGAAATTCTGGTTTTCAATTGCTTGAATTCCACTAAAAGTCGTGTATCACTTTTAGATTGAAGTATTTCAATAGTACAATCGAAACTTTAATAGGATAAAATTCAGTGGTTTTCCTGAACAGAGAGTTTTTCATGTTATGAAATCTGTGTACCGAAAATCAAATTACGAAATCGTAGTTTTTCCCTCAAACGATCGAAAACTGTCATATGGTAGTTAAAAAACCGGGTTTTCAAAACAAAGTCAAAATCGGGTTTAAAATTTCAAATTCGGATTTTAAAAGTCAGGGGCTACCTCCCCTTGGACCCTGTCACCAAGGGCGCTGCCCCCGGACCCCCATATTTGGCGGCTACGCCCCTAAATCAAAATAAACTCAAACAAGTATACACTCCGCACTTTCCTTACTTGTTCGATATTTATCATGATTGCATTGGTCAACAAATTAATCTCATTACACTTAAATGATATTACTGATACAAATCACTAACATTTGGTTCCCATCAAGTATGATCTAATTTTTCAAAAAAAAAAACCGCAACTAATAATTCTTTTTCAGTGATGGTGTAATTGATTTGAGCATCATTAAAATTCTTGCTTGCATAATAAACAGGATGGAAAATCTTGTCTTTCTATTGACCTAAAACAGCTCCAACTACCCAGTCATTAGCATCACACATTATTTCAAAGGTTTGGACCAATTAGGTGTTATCACTACAAGAACAGTGACCAATTCTTCTTTTAAATTGTTGAAAGTTTTTCTTATTATCGGTGTCAAACCGGGTGCAATCACTTACACAATTTGACATATATGAACATGAGGTGCAAGAATGGTGCTTATATAAAGATTTGGGAGCAAATTTTTAACCAATGACTCGGTAACTTCACATTTACATGTATGAACAGCAGGTGAGATCACTAACAGAAACCGGTATTCATATGATATGGGTCATTAACATGAACGTATACAACTGTGAACATGATGAAGCCACATAGGTAGAGAATGTCGTTGAAAATATATGAACACATAACCCCCATCATACGAACACCAGGTCAACACTTACATAAATTAACATATATGAACACCAGGTACAAACACTTAGGGGCTGTTTGGCAGTTGCTGAATGGTTTAGTGTAGAATGATTAAGTGGTCAGGATGATTAAGAGACTCTGTATGATTTAGTGTCAGATAGAAAAAGGTTGTTTGGAAACTGTTCTGAATGAACAGTCTGAATGGCATAAAATTACCATTTTACCCCCAGTCTTATGTTTAATGAAAATTAACGTTTGACAATAGTTCTGACGGAAATTTCTAAATGGAAAATAGAAAATTATTAATGGTCCAAGCCAATACATAATATTATATCAATTCAAACAAGCATGACAATATTTGTTCAAGTTTTGGCATAACAAAACATCACATGAAACACAACTTCAAACCCAATATTTTGATTACAACATCTAATTTGAAGCATTTAACACCAGTTGATTTGCAATCTCATTACGCAAATTAGTCATGTACTCACTGTCTTGGGGACCCCAAGGTGTTGCATTTATCTCTTCTTCCTCGCCTCTATCAATTTGTTCTTGTGTTTCAGTAATGCACATGGGATTATTGTCGTAATCCATGAATAATTGATCTTGCATGTTGCATCTTCTTTTAAAGTTGTGGATCGCGAAACGAGCAATTACAATGTTTCTTTGTATGCGAAAAGGATAAGGGGCCATTTGCTTCAAAATTGGGAATCTTGCTTTCAATACACCAAAAGCACGTTCGATAACATTTCTGAGTTGTGCGTGGGCATGATTGAATCTTTCTTCTTTGGTCAAGGCACGTCGACGACGAAAATCAGCTAGCCAATATCTTGTATTGCGATATGGAGTCAAAAATCCACGCGTGTTGGCATATGCAGCATCACAAAGATAATATTTTTCTACATTTAACATGTAAGAAAAWTTTATTGTTAAGTAAAATGTATAAGAAATAAATTATATTCAATATTAAGGAAAAATTCTAAATACCTGGTGTAGGAAATGGAAAACCAGAAGTTGGATTCAATGCAACTTCTCTTAAAACTCTAGCATCATGTGCTATGCCCTCCCATCCAGCCCAAACATAAGTGAATACCATATTAAAATCACAAATCGCTAAAACGTTTTGATAACATTCACCTCTTCCTCTTCCCTTATAACGAGCTTGTTGATCGACAGGCACAACTGCATGTATGAGAGTCACATCTAACGCACCTATCGCCCCCTTTATTAAAAAAGTATAAACTATAAGAAACTTTTTTTAACTACGTTTTGATTTTGCAAATTATATAAACGAATACATACCGGAAATATGCTTATAAGATTTCTTTGTCGATCTGACATGTTGGAGGTTTCTTCATTGGGCATTGGTCCTACAACTTCTCTAGCAAATTCCATCATTGCTCGTAGTACTTGACGGAAATATGTATGGATAGTTTCTGTTGAGTGTTGAAATCTTCTTTTAATCATTCTATAACGTTCATTGTGACATATAATTGTTAAAAAAATTGTCATCTTCTCCTCAATAATTGCATTCCTACTATTTTGCAACCAATTCTTTTGTTTCAAATGGTTGCATAGTAGTATATAAGCATCACGAGAAAGGCGCATCAACTCAAGGCATTGTGTATTTGAGCCATTTAATAGTTCTAGAGTATACGAATGGCCGGACAACAATGAAGTGTTATCTCTTATCCTTTTGATTCTTGATGTAGCTTTTCGTTTCAAATACAACCAAAAAAGTAACAAAAGCAACAATTCTTCCTCAACATCCATAGAGAACCTTGCAAATAAGAATAATTACAAAACATGACTGAAAGGTTAATTTGCGTGCTCAAAGATAAATCTCCATTCAAAAGTTAACATCATTCAAAAGTTACAACATTCAAAAGTTATGTCATACAAAAGTCGTGTTCAAAAGCAAAACATCATTCAAAAGGTAGCATCATATCAAAAGACAATATGTTCAAAAGCCTAATATGTTCTGACTACACGATCCCGTACTTTTGTCCAATCATTCTAACCCAACCCTCACAACCTTTCGGCTTTAAACACAACCATACTTTCCTATAATCGGCACGCTCACTGAAGATAAAAGTAGCTACATGGTACAACGGGTGATCTGTTCCCCATCCAAGTTCATCCAACTTTGCCAAGCAAGCAGGCACATCGTTCGTATATTTTTCCATAATTGCTTTCACAGCCTTAGAGATATCTTCTTCAACTTGTGAGTTGCTTGATTGTTTACCTTTTCACTTTTTAGTTGCTTGTGTACTTGGACAAGAATCACACTCTTGTCCTAAAGTTGGGGTCGGGATTTGTTGAGTATTAGGAACTACCTCAACATCTTCACTCGAGTGATCAGAAAGTGGGTCGGAAATGTCAGGAATACTAGAATGTGGCCCATGACTTTCAATTCCCGTTACTTGAACACCATCAAATAGTTGAATACAAAGATCGGGGAAAATCAAATAGTTATAAATATACCAAATAAAAAAGAATATAAAATTATAAAAATATAAAATTATGAAAATACCTCAATTTCTATTTGCCATTCTTCATCAGTTAAATTAAACGTGTTGGTTGTTGGGTCATACATGTTTCCTGTTTTGTTTTTCAGCCTCATCCATGCATTGTATTTGGCTTTCAAATAATCATAATGGTTTTTCATTTGTTTTTGTTCTACGACAAAGTTATGTTTGTTTTTAAGCGTCTCCGCGACATTCTTCCATGAACGCGGCTTAAGATTGGTGCCTTCTCGTCCATGTACAACGACCTCTTGTATACATGCTTCAAGAAATGTTCGCACCACACACTCTTTTTTCCAGTTTATTCTACGTCTCTTTGGTTGTGAACTCTCATTGACTGTGTCCATACCTTACAGATGATGACATATAACAAATCAAGATTGAAATCCTAAAATAAAATAACATTACTCTCATTGTTGCAGAAAAAGAAGTCTGCTTAAAAATCTAAAATAAAATTAAAGATGAAGTTAATGTACATGATCCAATACATATGAACAATATGACCATTCAACACCCAAAGTTCTAAATTGGCAGCCTGGTTGGAAGATGAGGTTTACACCAAGAGGGAATTGTGAGGAGAGGTTGAGGTGGGCCAAGACTGACAAAAAGATAAGCAATTGAGGGTGATTTGCATGAGAAGATTGATTTTGATTGGAAAAAGCTACTGCACAAGAAGGTGTGTTTTAAACTTGAGTGGGTATTTTCTTTTAGCTTATATATGTCTCTAACTAATAGGACCAGTAGTCACTTTTGATTCAATTTTCATATACATCAAATTAGCAAGTCATTGATCCGAAGTAATTATGTTTGCCATGAAAGTCAAGCAGTACTCTCTCCGTTCCCGAAACAGCCTAGATTACGACTTACAAGGAAGGAAGTGCAGCCATAAACAGCGAGAATGGTGTATTAGGAGAGGATGATTGGTACATAATCCGGTAGAATGAGATCTTTAGGAATGAAAGGATGAATCGATTCCGATGCCTAAATTTCGGCCATCTTTCCACAGCAGAAACTGAGAACACCTCCTCAGCAAAAAGTCAACTTCGGAAGGTCTCCGATTCAGACGGCTAGTTTGTGAGTGTCCCCCCTGGTTATGTGCAGATTTAATGGTACCTTTAGTTCGTCCATGAGGCTAAGGGGCTGTTTAACATGGTGTTAAATCAACTAGCATATAGGAAGGGAATAGGCAGCAATCAACAGTTTCATGCATCCAAATACTTGTCTCTGTGTTCCTTCTTTCACCATAGCCAACTAGTTAGTGTTTTGACATGGTATCTCAATTATTTTTGCCTTAGAATTTTGAGTACTTATTCATGCCATCTAGTAATTTAGAAGTCATGTTAGAAACCATGTTCTGGTGGGAATTTGAAGAATTTGTTGAAAGAAATTGGTGGTTTGGATTTTGGTGAAGATGTTAAGTTTGTGCCCACCAAGTTTTTGATTAAATTCCAAAGAGAAAAAGGAGTTGTTAATAATGTTACTTTTGATGGTTCAAGAATAGTAATGAGATTTGGGAATAGAAAGCCTCAGCTTGCTTTGGTGAGTATTTTGATAGTAAATTTTTGAGTTCTTTTTATTGATTTTGGAAGTCCCATTTTGGCTAATTTGTGTTTTATTGAGTTAAGCTTATTGGAAGCAATCTTGTTCTTAATAGCCTTCCAATTCGGGTTTATTTTCGGTTTCAGTTAGCTTTTATTAGCTTCTATTTTAGGTTTTTGCAGATTTGTTGGTTGATCCACAGCAGATAATGATGGTCACAGTTGCAGTTGCTTTGAGGGTAGTTGGCTATGAATTGGAGGTGCTCTCTTAATCTTGGCTGTTTCATTAAGATTGGGGATGCTTTTCTTTTATGAATTATATACACGACGAAATATATAAAAGATGCATAGATGACACCAAAGCAAAACATAAAACAAACAAGAGGCCGATAAGCAAAACAAGATGACACCAAAGCAAAACTGACCATTGTGATATCAAATAAGAAAAATATTACATTGATACAGAAGGGGGAAAATAGCAAATTGCTCAGATTCTATTTTTCTTATCTTTGGTGTTTTCTAGGGTTTATGATTTAGAAGAAGGGTTGAGACCGATAAGCAACAATGTAGGGAGCAAAGTTATGGAATTGAGAGGTTACCTGTGAATCGATCGTGACTGAAGAAGGCGAGAATGGTGACTGATGAAGAAGAAGAGAATGGTGAACGACGGCCGATTGATAGAACAGAGGGTTGCTGCCGATTCCTATAGCCGACCGAGAAGAAGAGAAGAGTGTCGCTTGGAGAAATCAAGAAACCCAGGAACGATGATTAGAGAAAAGGGAGGGCAAACATGGAAAAATATGAAGTCTGAATCGTATGGAGGGCGTACGGGTGAAGGAGCGATTAAGATGTAAAGTTTTCATTCAGACTTTTTTTAAAACCTATCCAAACAAGAAAAAGTCTGACCGAATCAGACTCTTACCTCTTAATGGTATCATTAAGAGGTAAACAAACAGCCCCTTACACAAATATAAAGATTTGGGATTAACCTTCAAAAATGACACTTGTGTTCATATGACACAAAAATCTGTTCATGAAGTGTTAATATATACTCAAATAAGAGTGGTAACACGAACACAATGGTTCATGATTCATAAAAGTTGGTTATATGACCATATGAAAATGGGTCGTACATGGAATTCGATTTGAACATGTGAATTAGGTACGTATTGATAATTAAAAAAAACTAACAACACAATATGAACTACAAAAAACACAACACATCACAATGAACATAATTTCGATTAAAACGAGAACAATAAAATATTAATCCATTACCAAGACATTCGATTTGGTTATTTTCTTCACTTCCCGAACTCGAACTTCGATTGTCACCATAAACCATTTTAATCTTCTCAATGTTGTTGAGTTCTTTTCCAATGCGTTTATCCATAATAGTTTGAATGATACTGAAGATTTTACTAACGTGTTTCCTTCACGAATCACAAACTCATAAATCAATAAAAATGGAAGATCAATATTAAAATATATATATATATATATATATATATATCATTTTTTAAAAATGCATATTTTGTAACTCGCAGTTAATGATATGAGAGTTATATAAAAAATGAAATTACTCGACTATTCTTGAAATTAAATTGTAAGGTAAATAAAAACCTAATAGAAACATGAATTGTGATTAATTAAAATGATTTATAAAGTTAATACAAAAACTTTGGTTAACATTTAATCTTCTATTTGTATAAAAGAATTATATAATAGAAAAGTTGCAAGACAAATGGCAGGGGCCCTCCTTATTAAGAAATGGCCTTATATGCATGTATACGTTGGTATCAAAATGATTTTCTTTTCCAAAAAAAGACGTTTCCTAACATCATGTTTTTTTCCCTTTTTAAGTGAGTGGTGCGACCGCCATTGCAAGTGGATTCACGGTCCACCCGTGATTACCAATAATTTTGACCATTTTAAAATACAACTTTAATTCTATTTAATTTAAATAAAAATGAGTTTTATATATTAAAAAAAGTATTTATTTCTTGTTTTTTGATGTTTTACAAAAATACCCTTCTACGTATAGATTCGAATTTTGTATATGTCTTCTCATCGACTTTACAATGTAACATATATTTGTTTTAAATATCAAGGCTGATTCCATTTGAAAAAAGTATCGACTTTTTGTCAATAATTGTGATTTTGACGACCTTTAATTCATCTTAATGATACAACCGTTAAAAGAAATTCCTAAATCCGTCGGTAATAAAACGTATAAAAAGATTCAACTTTGTTAAGTGACTTAGGGGCCGTTTACCAAATGCTTACTTGGGTAAGTGCTTACCAAGTTACATTACCTTATCGGATGAACATGAAAAAAACCATGAATCTTACATGGTAAAAGCGAGGCAAGGACCTAGAGTCTTACCCGCTAAGTGAGGGCAATGACTCTCACCACGGTCAGCTCTTACCGAGTAATTCGTCGCATAGAAAGTCATTTTCTGTTGACTAAAATCTTACCCGATAAGTAAATGATGGCGTTGAATTTTACCGCTAGGTGCTTACCGAGTAAGTGTTTGGTAAACGGCTCCTTAACTTCTAAGTCTTAACCCAAACGTCACCAATTCAAAATCCTTATAGTTTACTTCAAGTACTATGAAATTAATCGAAATGCATGCAGCCAATGATTATTAGAAATATGTATTGATAATAATTTTTCGTTCCTATGGTTTGTTAAAAATTACGATTTTCGTTCTTGTTGTTTAGAAATTACAGTTTTCATACCCATGGTTTGTAATTTGTTGTTATTTTCATCTCTGAACTAATTCTTACATTTTTAAGAATAAGGGACCAAAATAGTAAAGAACTGTAAACCACAAAGACAGAAACAACAATAAATTATAAATCATAAGAACGAAAATAGCAATGATTTACAACCCATAGGAACGGAAACCATAACATCTAAACCACAAGGACGAAAACCACAATTTTTTAACAAACCACAGGGATGAAAAACATAATTTACTCAAAAATCAATGCTATTACATATACTGTACAACCGATTGTAAGTTTTTATTATTTCTAACTTAGACTTGGGATCACATAAGATCAACCTGTTTTCATGAGAATCGTGAGATCACTTTTTTACACTTGAAATTTCACAGTAAATGACTGTGAAGGTAACCTTCACGGTGTTTTTGTTGTGAAGGTTCAAATTCTTTTTACCATCACAATGTTTTGTTCTGAAGTTTCTGAGTGTAAAAATATGGTCACATGGGTCTCACGAAAACAGGTTTGTCTCACGTGAACCCAACCCTTCTAACGTATATCTTATAATTTTATGTCTTGAACCAGACGTAACAGCTAATAGATGCTTACGTTCTTTCGGATGATAAACCATACAAAAGCAAATATACGACCAACATAAAAACGTTCTTTTCTTGATACCAAACAAGTCGATCTCGATGCATTCAGCTCTAACCCGACTTCACGGAGCATCGACAGTTTGCACGACAATCCTTCAACGTCTGCAAAATCAACGGAAAAGTGAATATTGAACGATAACAAAAAGGGTATAACGCTAGCCGAGTGAAGAGGGATTCAAAACGAAACCCCCTACTATATTCACATTCGCACGTTAACATCAACACCGCTCTTTTACATTTTCAATGCACGAATGACCCTATTTTGACCCAATGAAACATGGTCAGATACCAAAAAGGTCATTGGTCCAAAGGTATTCAATTTATTGATAGGGCCCAACATTGACCTCTTGTCAGGAGGGTCCTACCAATAATTCAGATACCATTGGACTAATGACCTTTTGGTATCTGGCCATGAAGGTCAAAGGTTCAAATCTCAGCAAATGTGAGAAGTTTTCCGTGAGTATTAGTCGTATTTATACAATATATACTTCAGAAAAAAAGACGCACGGCCAGATAAGTCGACAAAGGTTGTTCCTTTGATACCTTGTACTGTTCTTGAAGATCTTTGATGTAATCAACAGCTAAATCCAACATGTCTGATGTGTTTGTTTGCTACGCGATAACAGAAACAACATTTAGATTCGAGTTTCCAAAAGTTATCAAGATTCAAAGGGTAGCGTAGATACACATATCGAAAAAGTCAATACCTTGTCCATGTGCGGGACTAGTTCTTGTAGTTTCCTCATTCTTTCACTTATTCGTGTTCTTCGAACCTAAAGAAATCATAGCGATCATGATCTAACGGGATGATGATTGATAAAAGGAACTATCTACGTGCGAATCAAACATAGCCCAAAGTTCTCGAGTATGAATGTTCTTTTGACCGAAAAGCAAAAAACTAGAGATCTAGTAAAATTACCCTCTCGGCAATGCTTCTTGGATGCGTGGCACATCCTCGTTTTGCACGAATCTTGCACGGAACGGAATCTTGAAAATGCAGCAGCTTTTCAACAGCAGCGATTTCTCCCGAGGTTTTGGGCAAACTCAAGTGGTGTGACAACATAGGTGGATGATTGCCCAGATTTTCGCCATTCTATAAATGAGTAAAGATTTAAAGCGGTTTAAGTAAATGTAAATCGGGGGTTGTTTACTAAACACTTACTGCTTTCATCTCGGTCAATGAACACTTATTGCCTCTTATAGGGTAAGTGTTCTGTCAGAGATGATGGCCCTTACCAACAATCTTATTATGGCATTTTGCTGACTAGAAATCTTAACCGTTAAGTGAGGATGGTTACTCTTACAATAAATGCTTACTCACGATCCCTCGAATCATATTATCAGTGATCAAGATGGGTTCGTATAAGCAATACCTGATGATCAAGATCTCTTTTGAGGTCAGTGAAGTTGTCAATGAACTGTGAAGGCTCGTGTTCCCATGAACCGAAAGGGTAATCAGGCGAGTCGTTAAGGACTCCTGGATCAATGGTGTCGGGCTCAACTTCGGAGATCCGTGGCAACATTCCTAAAGAGGTAACCCCAGATGAAGAACTCAGTTGTCTCTTTAATCTGCTGGAAGATGGACTTAGATCACCATTGTTGCCAACATTTCCCAATCTGTAACTTCCAACTGAACCTCTGATTCCACCATAGCCTGCATATTTTTGCTGAAGAACATTCAGTTATTCAAATTCACATCTTTTTCGATTTTGGGTTCTTGATTTCGTAAGCACCCGAAAACCCAGATGAAATGAATGGAAATGTGAAGCATAACTTGAGATAATCATGGATTAAAGCATAAATTTTCAAGGATTTAGACTTTCAAAGGTCAAAATCGATCACGGAGACTTCAATTTGAATCAAGATTCCAAAATCAAGAGCATATTGAAATCATAATTGGAAGGCATACAAATTTTATAAAGGGGATAAACATTCAATTTAGTAATTACACAGATCAAAAGACAAATCCCAAATATAGAACATTTTTTCCCAACAGCTATTACCATAAATGGTAAAAAAATCCCAAACATGACGTCCAACTTGAATACGAATTTAGAATCAAGAAACGGATCAAAGTTCAATCCATTCACATACACAAGAACGATTTCAGAACATACCCAGAAAAATAAATCGAATTAATGGAAGTAAGAAGAGATGAAGAACATTTAACAGTACCATTTGGGTGATTGAGATTAGAGAATAAACCAGCAGGAGAGCTATTTTGTCTCAAAAGACTTGAACCCATTTTAGATTGATGGCCCAAATTATCAGAAGCCATAGCCATGGAAGAGCTCAACCCCCTGTTATATGGCAATTGAGAATTCAACGAGAAACCAGTCATCAAATTAGGTTTAAGATCCACCTCTTCTTGTAGATCTTGAAAACTCTGAGAAATCAAATTGTAGTTCAACCCATCATTTACATCTCTGGTTTTTTCAATATCATTAACGAAACTCTGAAGAACTGAGCTAGGAGCAGACCGAAATCTGAGCAACCCATTATTGTTCTGATTACTCATATCAAAATTCATCAAAAAAACCCACTCTGAAAAGATCGAAAAACAAATAAAAACAAAAAGTCTCAGCGAGTTCCAATTGGGGTGCCGAACCCCCTTCAATATCGAAGACAATATAGAGCTGGAATCAATGGATAATGCTTGAGAATCATCACATCACCATGAGTTCCTTTCACCTTTTGTTTTCTTGAATCATTATCAGAGAATTAAAAACTGCTTGGTTTGTAAGCTTTGTACGTATTTTGAAACTTGTGGGTGAAGGTAGCTATGGATATTTAAAAAATTTAGGGTTTTCTGTGGGGATTCTTGTGAGCAGATCTGATGAGCTTGATTCGTGTGTTCTGTTGCTAAGGAACTAAGCTAAGCAGAAGCTATTAATGATAACGATGACTGGTGGACTATCTTGTAATTTCCTTCAACTTCAGGGGTATTCTTGGAACTTCAGTTACTCCCTACAAACACTCTGAACCTTTTTATTTAAATAGACTTTTTATTACTTGCAAAATTGCAATATACGATTTCATTGCAACGATACCTAAATAAAAAATTAATTTTTTTTTAATCATCTACGATTTTGGTCATTCTGTCTAATGGTTATTTAGAGGTCGTTTATCAAATATTTACCTGATAAATATTTATCAATAAATTTTAACACTATTATTTACTTATCGGATAAGATTTTAGTCTACTAAAGCGACATCGCATGCAATAATTTACCCGGTGAATGCTTATTGTGGTAAGAGTCGTCACCCTCACTTATCGGGTAAGACTATTGGTTCTTGTCTCACTCTTATCACGTAAGATTCTTAGTGGTTGTTTACCAAATTTTTTATTAAGTTCTGTATGAATAAATTTGTCTGTATGGATACATGGGTGTTGTTGTTTACTTTTTTTATCTGAACCAACAATCTGAATAACATAAATAACCGATTTACCCCCCAATATTAATTATTTGAATATCAAAACAAAAAATCATAAATAGGCCGATGATGGGGTATCTCATATGGGAAGGAGGCGGTGCTTTAAATAAGGGGTAGGGGTGTCATTTTTGTGGCTGAATGAGAACAACACACCATTTTTATCTGTACGAATAAGCCGTAAGTAAACAACTCAAATGAACTGTGCAAATAAGTCAAATAAACCAATAAGCTTAATTAAATCGCAAGTAAACAACTTTTTAGTGTTTACCATATTCATCCGATGAAGTAATGTGACTTGACAAACACTTACCCAGGTAAGCGTTTGGTAAACATCCCCTAAGTTTATTTGTTAAGTCTGATTCGATAAAAGGTATTTTAGTCATTTTATTATATTAAAATAAAAAAACATACTATGTTTTTAATTTTAAATTGAAAAAAAAAAGGAAAAACGAAAGGTAGAGTATCTTTTTTTTTTAAATTAAAAATTTAAAAATATAATATATTTTTTTAATGTAATATAAAAATAAAAAAATTGTGAAAATAACTAAAATATGGCTAAAATTAAAAAATGGTTGAAAGTGTTGGGAATTGACAAATGTGAGGACCAAATTCAAGTTTTTGAAGCAAAGTACGATATATATGTTGAAAATTACAAACATTAGGGACCAAAATTGAACTTCACTCTTACTTTAATTTGTCTTAAAATAAATGTTTACTTACAAATATATGTATTTGATTTACAAAAATAATACACATTTATCATGTATTTAAACATGTTTATCAGTTAATTTTATATAGTTCAAACTTAGAATATTAAAAAATTATGCATATACAAAAATAACTTGTAAACTTAACTATAAGAAATTATACATTAATTAACAATACGAAATCTAAGAGTTTTCATGAAGTATAGTTTACTTATAGAAAAGAACTGATTTTAAGCTGCAACTTCTTTTATTTTATTTTCATCAAGAATATTTTAAATATTTTCAAGATACTGTTTATTTTGATTAATTCAAAGTGTTCATGATAAAGACGCAAAGTCATGATATTCCCATCACTAGTTGTGTCATTCCCTTGACCTAGATTCATTGGCATTCGTCGACGTAACTCACCTCACTCGTATATGTTAAAATGAATCACCTAGTCTTCGGTTTCTTAAATATAAAATTTCATGTACTAAATAAATTAGAGATGTATGTTGGGCTACTGAATGATGAAAATTTGGTAAAAACGACCTAAATTGTCAGAGTACGTTCTTATTTTTAAGTATTAATATCACTATCTTCATTATGGTAAGGGTAATTATGTAATTTTCATCTTTTTTTAGAGAAAGTCGTTTATCGAATAATATTAGTATTGATAATAACAATTCATGATGTTTTTGCAATATTGAATCAAAACGTTTGTTCGAAGAATATCTCTCTCCCCATCCTCATCCAGGTCGATCAATCATCATCTTGATTTAGGGTTCATAATTTTAGATAAGTTTTCCCTTTGATTCTCTTTGTAAAGAGGTTAAATGGATAGTGTCTGGGCGGGGTGGAACTCCAATGCACCATATCAAGCGGAGGCTGTATACATCCCCCTTTAGTGGAAACACCTCCTACAACGAAAACGTCCCCTTGAGCGAAGGCTCGATTGAATGTTGTTGATCAAAACTCTCTTATTGATTTGATGATTATCCTCCATACTTAGTGAAAATACTTCGTTTTATTTCTGTTCAGTTTCAACGATCATCTTTGAATCCATTCAATGATCTCTGAACCCGTGATGTAAACATTCCTAAGAACGAGTATTCCCCCAAAGACAAAACTCACACCAAAGAAACCTTCAGCGACGTCGAAGATAGAGCTGAAGAAAGAGACAATCTATTCGTGATTTGAAGGGAAATTCAGTGATAACAAGATAGTCTACAACAAATTGTGAAATCCAATCAAGATTCAGTGATAGTTGAAATGTCCTCAACGACTCCTTACTATCATTAACCAAAATAGTCTTGCTCAACAAGATTAGTTTTTGTCTTTTCTTTCGCACAAAAGGACAGCCCCCTTGCTTTACACAGAAAGGTACATGTACGAAGCTACTTTATTTTCTTCAAACGCGAATACCAACTTTGTGAAGTCAACTGTTTATAGGAGTCCAAAAGCCTGCATATCTGAAGACAAATGACAAACTCTCCAATAAAAGTTTGTCATGTGGTTTGTACCATCTGACTTGTATTAAATGCAATGTGTATAAATAACTTAGAAGACTCCCTTCTTAGTTACGCCTTCTTCTTCCTTTAAACCATCTTCTCTCTTATTCTTATCTTTTTTTTTGTGCATCTTCTGTGTGATTCTTAGATTGTTTAAATTAGGTCATAACCTTATCTTTTTCCGCAACAATCTGTAAAATTTGTATTGATCCTCTTTAATCAAAAAACGAATTTAAAAAGTAAAAATTGTGTGTTTGTATTCAACCCCCCTCCCCCTTCTACAAAATGTTAATACCTTTAAACTTTTGTAGAATCCGTTTGGTACCAACAAATGCGTTAAATCCGTGGAGATGATAGATGTTGCCTTTAATATCAAGTTAAGATATGTGGAACCTCTTAAATTAACTCTCTCTCTCTCTCTCTCTCTCTCTCTAAAAGAGCTTTTCTATAGAGACATGGAAAAGTCCAACATATATACAGGTTAGATACATTATGCGTATAGCCGATTTGAGATGCCAACAATTTAAAATTAATAAATCCATGAAGATACTTTAGTTTGTAACACGTTACATTTCAACTGAATGATTTGTGTATTTCATTGTTTCAAACTGTTAATTTTTGTTATTCCAGGGTTTCAATTACGTTGGGTTAATTAAATTGGTGATGGTCGATAAAGAGTGGGGCCTGTGCTCATGGTTGTGGTTGGAATGAAGTAAAGACAATCACGATGACAATAAGATGTTAGGAAATTACCTGATAATAATAACAATAATGAGAGTGACCATAACAAAAAAATCATGAATAATGACGACGATAATTTGTTAAAAAATGAAATTATAATTCGTGGCAACTTATTAACACAAATAAATTTACAAATAAAATATAAATCTTTATTTCTATTTAGTTATATAATAGATAATAACTTAACTATAATTCAGTTAGTATATTATAATGTTTACTCCAATCTTGTTTTCACCAACGGACGTTTTCTTTGAAAATCAATCGATAAAACTGACAATCATTGGTAATATGTCGTTGAAAGGTTGTAGGTCAAGACTTGGTGGGTAAAGAATTCACCAAAGAAGTCTTGAAAATATCATTGATGGATTTTCGAGGGCAACTTTTATTGATGGATCATCGGCGATATGTATATAAGGATTTGTGACAAACTACTGTCACCGACGAATTACTAAAAGCTATCAACCTCACCGGATTTCCAGAGGTCGTTTTTAGTAATGGATTTTCTGAAGGCCTATATTAGTGAGTGATTTTCAAAAACTCTCCGACAACCTCTATTATCAAATATTACCAACGGGCACTATTACTGATGACCTACTTGTCGATAAGTCGTCACCTATATATATATATATATATATATATATATATATATATATATATATGTGAGTGTGTGTGGGGGGGAGGTTCAAACGAGAACACCTTCATTTTGCGAGAACGCGAGAACACTTTTTTATTATGGACAATCATATGTGATACTATTATTCCATCACATATGATACACATGTGACTACTAAATCAGAGATGCGAACGATTTTATGCGATCTTGGTTGGGGGCCAAGTCATCCTTACACCATTAAGCCCCCTCACAAGATCATTATATGTGATGCTAAATCATAGACGCAAACAACCTTTGGTGCAGTCTAAGTTGTAGAACACGTCGTCCACACATCACAAGGTCCCCTTATGCGTATTGTCTTATGTGATAAAGGTGTCCTCGCATTCTCGTAAAATGGAGGTATTCTCATTTGAACCTCCACCTATATATATATATATATATATATATATATCACAATTCTTGTGTTTTTTATAAACTATACATAACATGTATATATATAGTGTTTTTTATATGATATTAAATGAACAAAATTTAATAATATTTGATTAAAACTAGTGTCTGTATAATAGCTAGGTAGGATGGAGGAGGAGAGAATCTACGAATTTACATCTTCGAAGGCATTCATTTGCAACTCCAACTTAATTGTCTTCTTCTCTAGAGTTGTTTGCTCGACTTCCATCTCAACCACACATGCTAACTGTCATGCCTCTACATCAGCCACATGTGATGCCCGATCTACATGCAATTGAGACTCGAGCTCCGACCCCCGTGCTTGTTGGTCCTCCTTCATATGTTTTAGTTATTCAAATAATTTAAAGTGTTAGATCAGACTTGAGGTTGCTTCAAGAAATGCTATGTGTTAGTAATATCAGACTTCATCAGAGATCTAGACCTAAAGAACTCAATGTTTGAAGTGAAGTCTAAAGAGTTGTATTAGATTTACTTCCAAAGTTAATGTGTAATGTCTGATTGTAACACATGTCCTATTACTATTAGCTTGTATCTTACATGCATGTAACTTTAGCTTTGGCTCTGTCGTATAAATAGTGAGTAGAGTTAGTTAGTTGGAATCTATATGACAAATTATGTACTTTGACAATTTTGTACTCTCTCTCTCTAGAATCAATGACATGATGACTCTCTCTCTCTCTGAACTTGTTCATCTTTCCATTGTGTTCTACATTCAATTACTTCATTGTTAAGGTCTATTGTTTAAGAGACCTAACAATTGGTATTAGAGCAAGCAGCCACGGGATTTGAAGATTTTTCTCTCACTTTCAAGATCTAGATTGTTATGTAAACTGTATCTGTTCTTAAATATGTTTATGAAGTTTCTTATTTCACTTCTTGATTATTTTCATATTTTGATTGAATTACGAATTGTTTTGCTGAACAATTTTATTTTCTTAAAATTCTATTCTACTCACTTGTTTGATCCTTCTAGATCTTACAATGTCTAAAGAGTACGTTAGCATTGATTTAAAGATAAAACCTTCTGCATTATTCTTTGGGAGTGTCATCAATGAAATATCAAAATGATACAGTTCCTAGATAATATTGACGAGGACCTCATGAGATCTATCACAAATGCTCCATATGAGAGTTTTATTGAAATTCCAGCAGTTCCAAAGACTGATGATAGACCATAAATAACTGCATCTAGAAATGTAATTCAGAAGGTACACAACACGTGTCAATCTTTATATCCATTACAATTCTTGGGTAAGTTTCTTTTAGAGGAAGAGTGATAATTGAGTAGAAAGCACTCATCTATTTATACCCATTACATTAAATGTAATTCAGAAGGTACACAACATGTGTCAATCTTTTGGAGGAAAGCTTGTCCTTTGCTACAGTGAACAATCATTTTGGTTGTTCATGAGCATACATCTTTTTATAGAGTTAGTGAGCACCATAGACTGAACTGAGTGGCTCCGTATTGTACTATACTCTGAAAAAGGTATGGGTTTGTCCTTAGTGTGTGGGAGGACAAGACAAAAACAATCATGCATGGTAAGCTTCATTTGGTCGCTGAATGCTAGGATGACGCTGAAGGTCCCTTTAGCATTCGCTGAAACTTGTGCAGTCTTCACACATATGTAGATGAGTTTGTAATCACTTAATGCCGCTTCAGATCATGAATGCGCTAGTCTCTAATCTTAAGTTTATGTCTTCGACATTGCTGAAGGTTCTTTTGTGTGAGTTTCGTCTTCTTGAAGTATAACAGTTACTGGAGAGTTACAATACATGTTCAGCGATCACTAAACATACTCAGTGATGATCGCTGAAATTGAATATATATATATATATATATATAAACACTATTATTCGATAGGTAAAAGAGATTATCATCAAATCTAACACTTCGATTCAAATCCCAATTTTATCGCATCAGACATATGCGATAAAATCAATCCCATCGCATTATAAAGATGCGATAACAATAACCCACGATCAAAAGATCATCATTCCATAAATCGATTATGTCACCCTTATCCCAGTATATTCAACTCTTGATTATGCCACCCCTATTACAAATTTACCCAACTCCTTATTACAAAATATACACATCTCTTGATTATGTCACCCTTATTCCAATTAGTTAATATTAACATATCAAAACCCAAAATTATGCCAAAATAGCATATAATCAATTTAAAACACTCCATAAATGAAACCATATGGTTCGTTACTAAAGCAAATCAAATAATGTTTTAATTGTAAAAACTCACCTTGTTAACACAAGAAAATGAAGACTTTAACAACAATTATTCATATAAAAATCACGTAAACAAATTCTTCATGTTCTTTTGTTTCTTCGAACCCAGGAAACAAATCACACCAATCTTTTTCTTATTCTTTCCAATAATAGAATTAAGAGAATTTTAGAACAACCACATATATAATTAAATATAATAATGAGGCGGTGGAGGACTTGAGATATTTTAAAGCAAATTTTTAAAACACGTCCTTCAACTTTCATCACTTAACCAGAACAACCCCAAATTGTCAAACACATTAAAAACCAACCCTTAGTTATAACAAGACTTCAGCACTACATTTTATCAATCAGAAGTGAAATAAGACTTCAGCTTCAACACCTTTTAAAAAACAGACAACACCTCTTAAAAACCAGACAACACCTTGTTGTCATGACATTGCTATGTACAAGTAAATAACATATTATAAATAAATATATGAAAAACAACGTAATTTTATAAAATTTTGTGTGATGATTGATAAATTAGGTTCGAAAGATTAATAAAATTTTATTTTATTTTTGAGGAAATTATAGAAATAGTCAATCTATTAATTTATACTATATTATAAAGCATTTGGATAAAACTCTTAAAACTCTTAAAAACTCTTAAACCCGTTCATCCCTAAACGATTTCATCTCATATCTGAATTCGTGTAACTAACTGCAGATAAACACAATCAAATACATGATAAACATCTTATTTTAAATAAAAAAAATATAAAATA
>NC_037536.1:9557790-9560228 GCF_001531365.2 Cynara cardunculus var. scolymus | reverse complement strand
TGTTTATTGATTCATATTACTTAAAATTCAAAATTACAAGTAGAATGTGCATGAGTACATCGTATTAAAATATCATGTTTGAATTCATATAACTAACTATAGATAAACATAATCAAATACATGACAAACATCATTTTAAATACAAAAAATCTAAAATATAATTAAGATAATCATTAAGTTCTAATAAAATACTTAATTATTATTTTAAGAAAAATATTTATTAAACCAAAAACAAATTAGTTCATTATTAAACTTCAATTAAATTATAATAAAAAATTGAATTAAAAAAATTAATCAAAACGAAAACTTTTAAATATTTAATTTGATACTAATATCGATTATTTTTTTCGAATTTATATTTCATTCAAAAAATAAAAACTTTTTTTTTTCAAAATCACATTATAACATCGATAGAGCCAAAATATAAAACGAAACATTAAAATCAAAATATATCTCATTGCATCATACGAATACCCTTTTAATATTAATAATTGATTATAAAAATATAAAACATAAATGTTCTTTTAATCAATTGAAATTCTTACTCAAAACCGTTTTCTTTTTACCTTCAAAGTAAAACTTAGATAGAAAAGCATTTTGCATAAGATTTATTAGAGAGTTGAAATATGAAATAAAAAGGTTTATTGGATCAGGGACAAATTAAAAAAAAATTCAAATGTGGCACTATCAGAAAAAAATTATAGAGAAAAAATTTCAAACCGTAACATTATTGGACTATAAGAAACAAATATACAGAAATTTTTCAAAAGTTGACACCATTTGACTAAGAAAATGACACTAACACGATTCGAACTTGGGTTCGGGATGGAATAAAAGCTTTGCAAACTAGCTCTACAAAATAAAACGTGTTCTCATTGTAGGTTCAAAATACATACGTTGACACACAACAGATTAATAAATTACATCTTTTACGAACCTAAATATTTTTACCATTCGATGAAAGAATAATACAGTAACACGAACCACCGTATACACCACTATAGATCCCTCAGTGCATTGTATAGTTAAAAGATGAAATCTTTCCGATGGATTGGTTATTTCTGTAATAAAAATTTAGTTTTGTGATAAAAAAAATAAAAAAGCAAAATAAAAAAAATAAAAAAGCAAAGAATTGGATAAGGAAGATGACGTCATGGCGCCGTTTTGGTACCGAATAGGAGTTGATTGAAAGCATCGGATTCACGGAGAATCTATTTTATCTTATCCTCTTTTTACGTCACTCATCTCGTGGTCCAAAGTCAAAACTCGATTTTCCTTCTCTCTCGTAAAAAAAATATTTTTTAATTTTATAATCATATATATATATATATATATATATATATATATATTAGGTTTGGACTCGTATATTACACGGATTAATAACAAAAATTAAACGAAACTGATATGTATTTTATAAAGAATTAATAATCGGAGATAATTTATAAACTTAGACAAAAGTACAAGTCCGATTAAATTTTTGATATAAAGATGTTCTTACTTGAGAATTAAATGTTACATATACAAAAGACGGCATGTGCTTCGATGATCAGAAAAACTTCTAAATGAAGACGAACAATGTAGATCCAATATGCAGCGCTGCGTAGTACATGCAGATAGGGCTGTAAACGAACCGAACGTTCAGCGAACCGTTCGTGAACCGTTCGGCGGGAAGTTCGTTTATGTTCGTTTATTTAATAAATGAACGAACATGAACAAATTTTTTCGTTCGTTTAGTTAAACGAACGAACATGAACAAATTTTTTCGTTCGTTTAGTTAAACGAACGAACATGAACAAGAGTCTCGTTCGTTCATCTACGTTCGTGAACGTGCGTTCATTTATGTTCGTTAACGTTCGTTCGTTTATGTTCGTTTATTTATTAATTTTAATATATAATTTTTATTTATTTAGTTTGAATTTAAATTTTAAAACATTTTTATTTATTGGGCTTTTAAAAGAGTTTAGGCTTTTTAAGTGGCACGGCAAAGTATGATCAACATATCAGAAGCGTTGACACTTTTGCAAGTGTGAAGTCAGAGTTAGACATTTATTTAAAAGAAGGCGTGTACATTGGTGATTCAGGTGCATATTTTGATGCCTTGGAGTGGTGGAAGGAGAAAAATCTGAAGTTCAGAATTTTGTCTAAAATGGCTGCTGATGTTTTGGCAATTCYGATAACTAHTGTTGCTTCAGAATCAGCTTTTAGTGCTGGTGGGAGAGTTATCGATCCTCATCGCGCCTCTTTAGGGACGAAGACGGTAGATATGCTCATTTGCGGAGCTGATTGGTATCGTCATCATTATGGATTAMACAAAAAGAAAACCAAGGTAATTTGCTTAATCTTATCAATTATGAATTTATGATACTTGTTTTATTACAACAACTAATAATTGTTTTGTTTGTTTGTTTGTTGTAGGAAACTGATGATATGATATATAT
>NC_037536.1:9556129-9557345 GCF_001531365.2 Cynara cardunculus var. scolymus | reverse complement strand
GTTTACATTCGTTTAACTTGTTAACGAACGAACATAAACGAACACGAACACATCGTATTTCTAAACGAACGAACACGAACACAATTATTTTCGTTCGTTTACCRTTCGTGTTCGTTCRTTTGTTCGGTTAAGTTAAACGAACGAACACGAACAAGCCTCCGTTCGTGTTCGTTCGGTTCGTTTACAGCCCTACATGCAGAGCCTTTGTATACCTCTGTATGAGACAAGCAAAGGGAATCAGAGGCTCTGGGTAGTACATGCAGAGATAGAACTCTTATTCAAGACAAGTACAGAGCATTTGCCAAATATCTTCTAGCCTAGTGGTAAAGGCTTGGGCATGACATAGTCATGAACCCGAGTTCGAGCCCTGGGAAGGGAGTGTTGGCGACATTTAAGTAGGGCCATGTTTAGCCTCCAAATTTGCCGGGGATTAGTCGGGCTTTGGCCCGGACACCCTTACAAAAAAAAGTACAGAGCATTTATGAAGCTCTGTATGAAGGACGGAGGCAGGGTCAGAATGACCTCGTAGCACCTGTAGAACCTATGTTAAGCTCTGTATGAAGAACGGAATCAGGCTTCAAGGACACAAGCGTAAAGAAAGTTTTCAGAGATTAAGACGGAAACTATTCAGAGTTACAAGTCTGAAGGTCATCGTCGGAGTAAGAGACAGAACAATTCAGAGTTGTCTTCTATGTCTAGAAAGTATCTACGAGCATAACTCTGAGTCACAAGAATTTTGATTTCTTATAACTCAGAAACGTAACTCTAAATAAGAGTTTAGAGTTGTATTCTAAGTCTGGGAATAAACTATATAACTAAGTTTGGAACAGAACAATTCAGAGTTATGTTGTAAGTCTGAGAAATAACCAATATTTGATGACTTCATGTTGATGATTTGTATCACTAATGTCATTTAAGTGTAATGGGATTAAATTGTTGACCAATGTAATCATGATAAATATTGAACAGGTAAGACAGGTGCATAGTGCACACTTGTTTGAGTTTATTTTGATTTAGGGATGAAGCTTCTAACAGAAGGGTCCGGAGGCGGGGTCCAAGGAGCAGGGTTACTTATTTATTAGTATTATAGATATGCATGTATATAAATTAATTAACTTTATATTATTATTAATTAATAATAATTATATAAATTAATTAAATTCACATTATTATTAATTAATTAATTAAGTACACTTGTCCACAAAGTTACTTATTT
>NC_037536.1:9553768-9555323 GCF_001531365.2 Cynara cardunculus var. scolymus | reverse complement strand
AAAAATAAAATAAAAAATCAAACATGATAGACATAAATTTTAACTTCCATTTTTACCACTAATCACTTCTTAATTAACTTTTTTATGTTTTAATCATCGATTGATTTCTCAATTTTGATTAATGACCAAAATTTGTTTTCATATTAACAATAAAAAATAAGTTTTCATTTAGACTCAATATATATATATATATATATATATATATAAAGAGAGAGAGAGAGAGAGAGAGTTTGTTTCAAATACAACTCGTTGCATTTGTACAACCAATGCAACCCAATAAATTGAGATATTTATGAAAATGATGAGAGTTCATTTATTATGATTTGAATATTAATGGAAGATGAATATGGTTCATTAATTATGATTACTACTTTATATTAAGAAACAATCAAAACTTCAATGAAATCACACATTAATCAAATGAAATATACGGTTGATATTGAGTTGTATTGGTTGTACAAATGTCAAGGGTTGTATAATAACCAACCTCTATATATATATATATACATACACACTGAGTTTAGATTGTTTTCTAATATAGAGTATTGATCATAAATAATGAATCCTAGTTATCTTTCATAAATATTCAAATCATAATAAATGAACTCTCATCATTTCTATAAATATCTCAATTGATTAGGTTGCATTAGTTGTACAAATATGATGAATTACATTTAAAACATCATCTCTCTATATATGTTAAATATAATTTTCAATTTATGATGTTTTTAAACCAACAAACACAAATACGAAAGAGACATCAAAACTAAACACCACTACCACTACAATGAAAACTATTTGTTTGTTTCTCGAGTTTATAACATATTCATTATGAATCAAAAATATAAAACTAATACAATTCTTTTATTAAATAAACTCAAAGTTTTAGTTCACTTTTTTATATCATATAAGCAAATAACAAAAAGAAATCGTATATTTATATTGAATTTGTGGAATGAATGTTTCAAGACTATACACTCATTATTTTTTATTGATATAAGACTTCACTATATACATATATATATATATATATATATATATATAGACTTGGGATCATGTGATACCAAGGGTTTTTCGTGAGACACGTAAAACCAATTCTCAACTCTTAGATTAAATCTACAATCTGAACATTTATAATCACAAAATTGCCACGAGACTTCTCAATAATGACAAAATTGCCACCGTACAACTTTATACCATTAGATCATTAGCTTATAAAGTTGATCAATGAACATAAATTGGTCTTAGGGGTATCACGAAAAACTCTTGGTGTCACGTGAACCAAACCCTACATATATATATATATATACTAGAAAGGTACTCGTGCAATGCATCGAGACACATTTCGATTTCAATGTTTCATTTTATTTTTTATATATGTCGATATAAAACGATTTTATGTGGTTTTGAGAAATCGATAATGTTTTTATTTTTGAATAAAATATAAATTTAAAAATATCATATAAAATTTGCAAAAAATATATCAATATTAGTATCAAATTAATTATTTAAAAGTTTTTATTTGTGTATTTTTTAATTCAAATTTTTTTATTAT
>NC_037536.1:9544537-9553737 GCF_001531365.2 Cynara cardunculus var. scolymus | reverse complement strand
GATTTAACTTTTTTGTTACTTAATTTAGGTTTAATAATATTTTTTTATAAAGATAATAATTAAGTATTATATTAGAACTCAATAATTATCTTAATTATATTTAGATTTTTTATATTTTAAAATTAGATATTTATCATCTATTTGATTATGTTTATCCGCAGTTAGTTACACGAATTCAGACATAGAGCTTTAATATGTTGTACTTATGTAAAATCTTGAATTTTAAGTAATATGCATTAATAAACAATACTTCATGCATAAAATTGGTTTTTAAGAGTTTTTGTCAAATGTTTTATAATATAGTATAGATATATATATACACATACATATATATATATATACATATACAGGGGCCCATTTAAGGAAAAACTGAGTAGTTTGTGGTAACGTGAGATCCAATTTCAACCACAAATCAATAGATAAATTAGTAAAAATTTCTAATTTTGGTAATTTTTAATTAAAATTTTAATGCAAGAACATTTTAGGTATTTTCTCTCCTCTCTTCTCTTCTCTCTCCGTCCCCGTCTTCCGGCCTCCGGCCACCTTCCTCCGGTGATACCACAGTGTGATACTCAAGCACATATAAGATGCATTGTGATACCACTGTTTACATATCCGATCGACCACACAAACTACCTCAGTGTGATACCCAATCACATATAAGATACCCAATCACATATAAGATACAGTGTGATACCACTGTGGTATCACCGGAGGACAATGGCCGGAGGCCGGGAGACGGAGAGAGAAGAGAGGAGAGAGAAGATAGGAGATAAAATACATAAAATGTCCTCGAATTAAAATTTTAATTAAAAATTACTAAAATTATAAATTTCTTAATTTATCTATTGATTTGTGATTGAGATTGGACCTTACGGTTACCACAAACTAATTAGTTCTCATTTGATTAAGCCCCTATATATACATATACATATACATATACATATACATATACATATACATATACATATACATATACATATATATATGTGTGTGTATACTGCTGTTTTCTTATTTGAGATGGGTTTTCTTTAAGTTGTAAAAAAATTGTCTACAAATTATAGTTCTTAATATATTAATTATTTATACTTAAATGCTTTATTATTCTTGAAATTTAAAAGTTTTACATAATATGTTATTAAAACATATTTTCTTTAATTAAATACGTTCAAGTCAGAAAATGCAATGGATAAAAATTGGGCACGTTAAGTTATACGACACAACTTTTATGTGTTCTTATAAATCACATATATATATATATATATTTATATGTATCATGATAATAGCAATTTAATTAATATTTTCTTTTTTATTTTAATCAAATAACCTAATTAAAATCATCCGTAATTGTTGAAAATAATTCATATTCATTCCATCAAATTGTTCTTCTCTAGTTTTCTTGCTCTAAATTGATTAAATTAGTTTAAATTTAGGTGTTTATAGCATAATTAGTTAGGGGCTATTTATCGACGCTTACCCAAGTAAGTGTTTACCGGCAAAATCAACTCTACCACTTACTTAGCGGGTGTGATTTTAGTCCATCAGAACAGTATCGTATGTAACAATTTACCCGGTAAGTGCTAATTGTAGTAAAATTCGCTGTCCTCGCTTACCGGATAAAACTCTTGATCCTTGTCTTTGTTCTTACCAGGTAAGATTCTTGGTCCATGCCAATATGCATTAAGAAAGATAATGTGACTTGATAATTGTTTACCCGAGTAAGAGTTAGGGCCGTTTACCAAACGCTAACCCGAGTACCAAGTATGCATAATAGTATTAAAATTTAGCGATAAACATTTACCGGGTAAATGTTTGATAAACGACTTATTAATTACCCATTTTTGTGTAGAATATGTAATGGGTCCATATTGACAATGAAAGTTACCAACACTTTTATTCAATGTTCTCCTTTTCAAAGATTTCATTCTCTTTCCAACCATTTAATAATATTCCCTCCATCATAAAAAACCAACATGGATCCATTCTCAGAATTTAATTTAAATAATTAAACATAATTTATACAAAAATAATAAATAATTAAAAAAAGATAAAAATTGTGAAAAATCACACACGGTTCAAGAAACCAATTATTTTGGGTATTTTCTATTCCTTCAATCTTAAAATCAGATCAATTCATACATTGAAGATACAAAAAGTAGACATTGCTCCAGCCGGTTCTCAGTTCTCAGTCTCGACTCTTACTCTCTCAATATCTCACACTCACTTAATTTGCTCA
Source organism: Cynara cardunculus var. scolymus (assembly GCF_001531365.2). Classification (NCBI taxonomy): domain Eukaryota; kingdom Viridiplantae; phylum Streptophyta; class Magnoliopsida; order Asterales; family Asteraceae; genus Cynara; species Cynara cardunculus. The sequence goes on along the minus strand of NC_037536.1, from coordinate 9,551,501 downwards.
AACCCGAGACCATCCGGTCAAACTGTGATTCTGCGAGCCTTTATTCAGCTTAAAGGCGCATCCTCTCAATAAAATTTATGGGTTCGCCACTATTTGGGTTCGCTACCAGGTTAACCTCTATGCCTCCACTCTAAGGCTAGACAGCCTAGACTTCCATTGTAACGCGTTACGACGTGTTATGGCACGTTACAACGCGTTATTTTCTAAATTTTTTCTTTTTAGTTTTTATTACTTTATGTTGAATTTAATTTGTTCTTCAAAATATTAACACACACAAGTGTATATGTGTGTCTATATATACATATATATATATATATAAATATATATATATATATATATAGAGAGAGAGAGAGAGAGAGAGAGGGGAGGAGATATTTTGCAAACCAAACCATTTGTACAAACCGTGAAAACCGTCGATTTCGTCCTTTATTTTAGTGAATTTTTTTCATGAAATTGTTTCAAATAATTCTAATAATTCATTGAAATTTTTTCATAATTATTTGAAACAATTTCATCATATTAAATAATTTCATGAAAAAATTTCACTTATTAACTAGAAACAAATACCAATTATCCGTTTAAATAGAATTCATGATTTAAAAACATTAGATTATATTAACCCTCGTAAATTTGTTAAAAAGTTATTATGAATTAGTTTAGTTTACATAATTATACATATTGGGCCTTCATTTGAGAACCCCTAAAATTGTAATAACTTTGAGAATCGATGCATCATGTACCATGTCACTTTATCTCTTTCCATCTATCGCTTAGATTCAATATATAACATATATTTGTTTACAATGTGTTTGTTTTACATATATTTGTTTCATAATGTGAACGTTTTTTTATGTGTTTATGAAACAAAAAATATAACTAAAAAGTTTTACATTATGAAGCGAATACATATGAAAAAAACACATCATGAATCAAATATATTAAATTCTAGCCTTAGATGGAAAAAATCATGTGAAACAATACCTTAATATAATAGTTCTCACAGTTATCACAATATATGGGGTTCTCATTTGATTATACACTATTGTTAACTGTTAACCGTTAAATGTATGCTTATAAAATTAATAATGATATTACCTACTACGATTGAAAAATAGGTTGCTAAATAAAATGGGAGATCAATGGACTAACGATTGCGCAATTACTTATGTGATTTTAACTGTATTATGCTACACATCATATGTGATTCTGTTTTTGTTATTTTTTTTTCAACGTTTAATTTGAATCATTGTTTTTCAATATTTAAATCATATATGATTAGGAAAACATTTTATAAAAAATTAATTGTGAATCACATGTGATTTTGATAAAAATTATAATTTTTTTTAAATATTACTTTAACAAAAATAATTCTTTAAAGGAAAATTAAATAAGTTTATATTAAATATATTAATTAAAAAATTAAAATCATAAACATAATAAAAATAGAATATTAAATAAATGCCTTAAATAATTTTTATGTAACTAAATTATATTTTTAAGCTTTGTTTAATTATTTTTAAAATTAATTATTTGAGGCATTATTTAGCAAACTGTATGGTTCGTATTCATTCTTTTTAAATACATATCATTCTCTTATGAACCCGATTCTATGAAATCAATATTTTAAATATTATTATTTGACTAAAAAAATACGTAAAAAAGTATTTTTAAAACAATTCTCATGAATTTATAACTTCTTTTTTTTATTAACCTGGATATCCAACCCGCTAAGCCGATTAATCCTTATGGTGACCCCCTGTTTTGCAGATAGATCGGAGTCATCGTATTTGAACCTTCATGACCACAAAGAGATTTTTATTCTCCTTGGATTTGACCTGGGACTTCCTGGTACTTTTGACCTTTGGAGCCAAGCTCAAACCAATCAGGCACTGCCCTTATGGTTAATTTATAACTTTTTTATGGCTCTCATTTTGACTTGTCCCATATGTATGTATTTTATGCATGATATGAGTATTGAAATTTGTGTTTACCTTCAATTAAAACATGCATTCTTGAAGCTCCTCTCTACATCACTCACTACAACAATATTGTATTTATAGAACGCCATCAATTGTTAAGTGTTTTAATAGACTATTTTATAAGACTTAATTTGTAGGACCAAAAATTTAAGCGTTCCATTTAAAAGTGTTATAATAAATTTATTGGACACTTTTAATACAAAAAGTCATATAAGCAATTTTATAAACGATCTTTTTTATAGGACACTAGTTTTTATAGGATATTTTTTCAAATAGCGTCCTATAAAATTGCTAATGTGACGCATTGTATAAAAGATGTCCTAAAAAACTTGTTAAAACGGCCTCCAAAAGCGTCCTATAAACTTATTACAACGTTTTTAGATTAGATGCTTTATTTTTTTTGATTTTATAAATGAAGTCTTATAAAACGGTTTATTAGAACGGGTAGCAATTGGTGGCATCCCTATAAAGCCGATTTTATTGTAGTAACTTCTAATCTTCTATAAACCACTCCAAACTTTTCTATACACAATGATCGGCCTTCCATGAGCCGCACCATCTTCATAACTCCATTTTTAGCTGACTCGTGAGCCAAGAAGCTGTCCACAATCGACAATCAGCTCAAACGAACATTCGATCTCTCATCTACATTAAAAAAATCAATTCGGGATTTACCTAAATTGCCTGAACAGTCGTAGCTTAACAGTGAGTTCTCTGGTGTCATCAAAGTATTGATCTCATCATGATACCATACCGGTTGTGTGTTCACTTTTGCTTGTTCGTCGAGACCCCATGATTGTGAGACCATGCCCGTGAAGTTATAATCCATCGGTGATCCACTCTGTAAGATTTCCAACCGAGATGAATAGAACGCAAAAGGCGTAACCTTTAGGGGTAAATGCAATTGGTAAAATTTTGGGCTTGCTAGTTGCCACTTAGAGTTCAGCAGTTCGAGTCCTCTTAGAGGGTTTGTCTAACTATTAACTTCAGGGCCCCATGGGATTAGTTTGAGACGTGCATAATCTGACCTGGATTAACACCCACTATTACCCAAAAAACAGAAGATAAAAAGTGTAAAAAGAGCACTACCCACGAACTAAGATTATCGGCCAATGAATGTTATGCATAAGCTAAAACCGAACAAAATAAACTCAATATATACCATGCAGAGATGTTGCCTAAACCTAGCCCAGAAAGGTTGTTTTCGTAAAGATCGACCTCTGGCTTGCTAAATAAATCAAAAATTCAAGGTGGAGAGATTGTTACCTCTGAAGGAAACAAACTGTCAACGTTTAAACCAATTGTAGGGTAAACAGCAGCCAATTTCATTGATAACAACTGTAGTAAAAATGAAAGTTTAAAAAGAAAAGTAAGTTATAGCAACTTGTCTTTAGCAAGGCATGTTTCACTGACAAGCTATAGCAACAAAAGTCGTCGCTATAAACTGTTTGTGATGATAAATGGACTTATAACAACGACAGAAATCGTCCCTAAAACCTATGTTTTAAAAGATTTGAGTATAAAGAATCATTGAGAAGATTGAATAAGATTATTAACCTCTACTTGAAGTTGCAGGGATTGTACATGATTGATGATCTCGTCGAGCACCATCGCTGTTCCAGCAATCTGCAAATACGAATCATATCTTTAGTAAATTGACAAGTTTTTTGAAATATAATCGCTTAGATGTCGAAGAAATGTGGCAAATATTTCATGCAAGTAGTCATTTGTTATGTATAGAGAGAGTCAGATTCATACGAGAACAATAAGCAAAAAAAAAAAGAGAAAAACAGCTGAATTACATGTGATTTACACTAATTGTTATGTTTTGACAACTCGTCAATAATTTGAATTATTTAAATCCCATGATTTTAGGATCCTCTCTTAATTTTAAACAGTTATTAGTCTCATTATTTTCTCTCTTTCCGTAATTCCTAATTAAAAACCTACAAACCCTCTCTCTCTCTCTCTTCCCTCTCCTTAAAAGAGCAGTTTCTTTATTCAACGCACCAATTCAGCGACCATACAGAAGATTTGTCTACCATCACTTACTATCGTTCCTCATAATCGACTCCACCATATTCAACCCACCACTTCGACAAACACACAACTTTGATGACCATAACACCTAATGTTCACTCTCACCGTCATTCCCCAAAGTCGTCTTTGCCATAAACAAAAGATGTATTGCTTTTGGAGTTAATATTATCAATGAGGAACTCAGAGTTAATAACATTGATGAAGATCCTTTTTCAAGGTTAGGAACTCGATGTATGCAGTGAGTATCATATCGTGTATCTTAGGGTATTACTCATATAGTTGTACAATTGCTATCATGTCGTGTATCTTAGGGTATTACAACGTGTATACAGTGGGTATCAGTGGGTATACAGAGAGAATGATCTTAATTAAACTATAGTGTGTACAATGGGTATCACATTGGAATGTTCATTCCGAAGGGGAGATGAGAGATAAGATTTCTAAAATAACTACAATACCATTTACTTAAAATCAAAATTAGCAAAATTATTAAATTTTTGAATTTAACATTTTGATTTGTGGTTGAAATTGGATCTCACAGATCACACAAAATATTGAGTCTCCCTTAAATGGCCCATATATATATATATGTGTGTGTGTGTGTGTGTGTACATATACATAAACTGCAAACCAAATTATTAGTACAAACCATGAAAACTGCATTCAACCAATCATATTTTTTTCTTTTTTTTAATCATGAGAGTTGATAAATTATTTTGATTGTGGAAGACATTAATTATGAACATTATCATCTTCATTCTCTTAATTTTAGTAAACAAATTTCATCAAAATGAAAAATGCATGAAACAATTTAATTTTTACTTAAAAACAAAAATATATGAAACAATTTCATCAAGAAATGAATTATTTGGAATAATTTCATCATATTAAACAACTTCATGAAAAAGTTTCACTAAATTAAATAATAAAATCGACAGTTTTCACGATTTCTACTAATGGCTTGATTTGCATTTTATCCATCTCGTGTGTGTGTGTTTGTATGTGTGTGTGTATGTGTATATATATATATATATATAGAGAGAGAGAGAGAGAGAGAGAGAGAGAGAAATAACAATTCAAATACAAACCATGGAAATATTATCAACTATATAAACCAATCTCAACCGTCCATCTATTTTTACAAATAATTGGTTTAATAAATATATAGATTATTTTCTAATATAAAGTGTTGATTATAATTAATGAACTCTAATCATATTTCATAAACATTTAAATGATAATAAATAAACCTTCAACATTTTCATAAATATTTTAACTGATTCCTTTGTATGGTTTTAGAGGCGTAAATGATGTGAATTGAATTCGAGTATTGAAATACACAACTCGAACTCGATAGTCATTTCTCAAACTTGAACTCGTTTGAAGCTCGAACTCGAATCAAGTTCGAACCAAGCTCATCCATTGAAATTTATGAAATCGGTAGTCTCTTATAAATTATAAAACTCAAGGTGTTCTCTTGAAATTTCTAAAACTAAAGGGATGTACCTCAAACTTCATCATAAAAAAAAAAAACAAAATTACAAACTCCACTCACCTCCCTTTCTTTTTATAACACTTTTCACCCTTCTTTTATTATCTTTCTTTCAATGTGGGACAACTTCACTAAACACTCTTATAGTTTTTTTTTCTCTTTTTTTAATTATGATTTTAATTTTAAAAAAATAATGATTGATTAGTTTTTATAGTTAAAAAATGCTCAATTTTTGTTTAAATATCTAAAATTATAAGACATTTTTATCATATTATATTTTACAAATTACATTGTAAAAAAACTGATTACAGTTTAAACCTAATTATATTTAAAAAAATCAAGTATCTCACAAGCTTTTCGAGTCGAGTATTGCTCGATTCAACTTGTTAATATGTTTTTACTTTTTATAGGGAAAAAAGACAAAATAGTAGGTAAGAGGTTAAAATGACCCCTGAGTCAACGAAGTTAACAAATGCGTTAATCAGAGGGACCATGACCAAAACAAACTGAATACCACAAGAACCAGATCCAAAAGAAACATACCATAGAGGTCGTAGTAAAAGAAAATATCAAAACACAAGGATCAAATCCACAATTCACTCTAAAACTAATTTAATAGTTTTTTTTTTAATTTTTCATTTTTTTGTAATTTTCTATACATGTTCTTATATTTTGCTACAGTGAGTTTAATTTTAATGTATATAATTATCTCATTTTAAATATAAAGAATTCAAATGTTGCTTATTTCAATTTTTTAATTATTGCCCTACATGAGTACAATTTTTCAAACTGAATGTTTGAATTCATATAACTAAATGATAAATATAATAAAATACATGATAAATATCTCATTTTAAATATAAATAATTTAGAATATAAGTAGGATAATCATTGAGTTTTAACAGAATAGTTAGTTATTATCTTTATAAAAAATTACATTATCTATACTATATTATAAAGCATTTGGCTAAAACTCTTAAAAACTCTTATAACTCTTAAAAACTCTTAAAACTCTTAAACTCGTTTATCCCTAAACGATTTCATCCCATATTTGAATTCGTGTAACTAACTGCAAATAAACACAATCAAATACAGGATAAACATCTCATTTTAAATATAAAAAATCTAAAATATAATTAATATAATCATTAAATTCTAACAGAATACTTAATTATTATCTTTATAAAATTTATAATATTAAAGCATTTGACAAAAACTTTTAAAAACGATTTTTTATGCACAAATACTGATATTGATGCATATTACTTAAAATTTAAGATTACAAATAAATTGTGCATTAGTATAACTTATTAAAGCTCCATACTTGAATTCGTCTAACTAACTGCAGATAAACATAATCAAACATATTAGATAAACATCTCATTTTAAATATAAAAAATCTAAAATATAATTAGGATAATCATTGATAACTAACAGAATACTTAGTTATTAT
>NC_037536.1:9541126-9543144 GCF_001531365.2 Cynara cardunculus var. scolymus | reverse complement strand
GAGAAATTTTAAATAGTTAATTTGATACTAATATCGATATATTTTTATCAAATTTTTATGATATCTTCAAACTTATATTTCATTCAAAAATAAAGCATCATCGCTTTCTCAAAATCACATAATACCATATTATAACATCAACTGAGATAAAAAATAAAATAAAATATTAAAATCAAGATATATCTCGCAGCATTGCGCGAGTACACTTCTAGTTAAACCTAAAATAAATTACATCGTTATTAAATCTAAATTAAATTATAAAAAAAATTAAATTAAATAAATTAAATTATAATAAAAATTGAATTAAACAAATTAAATAAAAAACTAGAACTTTTATACTGTTAGTTGTTAGTTTTATATTAATATCGATATACTTTTTTTATATTCTATAGGGTCTTCAAATTTAAAACCACACAAAACTGTATTATAAAATCGACAAAAGCAAAGAATAAAAAAAATAGTAGAATCAATATGTATCTCACTACATTGCACGAGTACAATTCTAGTCCATAATAATCATTCTCCTCCTTGTGCAACCATGTGTCAACCATATCCACCAAACTATTTGGGTGTCTCCACAATCACCATCGTATGTACAGCACTAGTCGCCACCAGGGGTGAATCCATCCGTTATGGCCCCCACCTCCAACCTCGATCGATGGTGGTTTCCCCAGCCTTGACCGACATTGCTTCGAGCATATCTCGTTTATTGTTGATTTCTTTAGATCTAAGGTATTTCTCGAATTTTTCTAATCCGATTTCGGTTTTCTTGCTATTGATTTGTTATTAAATCCATTTCCTGCTTGAAAGTTTTCTTATTACTGATATTGAAATTTAGGGGTTCTTCAAAGTGGTTATACATTGCAACTTGTAAAGTATATATAGTTTACTAATATGCAAATTGTTCAGTTAAAATGCTATGGTAATTCTTTCCAATTTGCAAGAGCATGTTTGATATTAGCTAAATGGACAAATCCCAACCTAAATACAATCTCTTATGGATAAAATGGAGGAGATGATGCAATGATCAAGTAGAAAGGATGCATCTATATTCGGTTAACCTAAAAACCGACTAACACGAATCTGTTTAAACCATACTCATTCGGTTAATGTGGGTTATTCAACTTTGCACTTTTCTTATACCTCTAGGTATGCCCCATAGTTTCTGGATCCGCCACTAGCCGCCACCTCATCTTTCAATCATCACGACACCACCCATCATCGCCCATGCGATGTTACAACCATCACCATCATCTGCTCCTCTCTAGCTGAGTTCTGCCGCATCCCAACAAAATGGAGGTGTTAATCATCAATATTTTTCACGGATCTATTGGACTCGCCGAAACACCAACAAATCTGGAGTAGAGTGGAGAGGAATCGCCAGGCCTAGCCCTAGCCCTAGCCACGTGCAACCCATGCAATCGCACAAGCCATCAAAGCCCAATGATGCATCAACGTTTCATCTATTACTAGTTTTTATGTATCCTCTTTATATTTTTTTTATAAATAATAAAAATCAACCTAGGAATGAGCCGCCTAGCCTGACTAGATTCTGAACCCTAAAAAATTGTACGTTCCACTTCATTTTCTTTAAAGAATAGGCATAGAAACGCTTTTTAACATGTTTCGCACAAGACATCAAAAACTTTAGTACTGAACTTTTGGTGTCGTTGCCTTGTTGGTTGTGATGATGGTCGTTGAAGTAATAGTGGTGTGTGGTAATGACTATGGTGATGTTGATGGTAGTGGTGGTAGTGACAACAACGATATGGTGGGGTGAAGGCGTTGGTGGTGGGGTGAAGGCGACAATGGTAACGAAAGTGGTAATGCAATGGTGGCGACAACGGTGGTGACAACTGTCATGGTGGGATAGAATTGAATGGAATATACATACATACATACATATATATATATATATATATATATATATATATATAGGGGCAGGTTCAAATGCGAACCATCCAATTCTTAAAAACCGTGTGAACCAATTTCGACCAATAAGAAAATTTCATTTATTT
>NC_037536.1:9526712-9538491 GCF_001531365.2 Cynara cardunculus var. scolymus | reverse complement strand
TGGTGTAACTTGTTAAAATAAAAATGTATTTTTTAAACATGTTTTAATTGATATACGATTATGTATATTAATTCGATAAAGGTTTAAAATGAAACATTTAAAAGTAAATGACGTAAAGTAAATTAATTAACTAATTATAGGGTTATAAAGTGTAAATTTAAAATTATAATTTTAAAAAAATTGGTTGTGAGAGGGTGAGTGCATACGAGGAGAGGAGTGAATGAAAAAATGTATAAAGGGTATCTTGGTCATTTAGTATTTTAAGACTTTAAGACTTTTGTTAAATTTGCTTTATAAGATAGTATAAATAAATAAATAAATAAATAAATATATATATATATATATATATATCAAATAAGGATATCAAAATAAATAAAATAAGATATTATTTTATATTTGGTTCGTTTAAATTAAAAAATTAATTATCATTACCAATTTAATTTTAATTTTTTTCCGTCATTACTTATTATCAATATTATAACACCAAAATTATTGAAAACCATAAAAAAGAAAATAAATAACTCTAATTTTATCATCCTAAAATTAAGGTTTCAGAGGTTTCATATTATTGTTCACCCAAAAACTCAAAATCAACCATTCACATTTTGATTATAGGGAGATTCATACATATTATTATCTTAGAGATGGCCAAATGGGCCCGACCTAACCCAGGACCAGCTTGGGACCGATTAGGATCGCCGGTTAAACTTTTCATTCAAAAACAAAGCCCGAGTGGGATCTGGACCGGTTTGGGATCGGTTGTGGGCCCGGCACGGACCGGCCTGATTTTTTTTTTAAATGTTATGTTTTTTATAGTCGTTGGAACGGTAATATGACCGTTTTTTTTTCCATTTTTTGATTATTTTTGTCTCATTGACCTTCTATACACAATATATAAGTTATATAGTATAAAGGGAAAGACACCAACTTATAAACGCAAAAAAAAACGTTCATAATTCTCACTCTAATTCGTGATTTTGGCTCGTATTAGATTTCCGGTTTTAACAAATTATAATAAAAAGTATTTTTTAAATGTATTTCATTGATCCAATTACATATTTTAAAGTGTATTATAATAACATTTTTGTACTTTTCTAAATAATTATATGTAAAACATAGTTTTTTTCTTAAAAAAAGTGGGACTAATTTTGACCCGGCCCGGTTACAGGAATAGTATTGGGTTTTTGTTCGGGACCAGGACCTGGACCAGTTACAGGAATAGTATTTGTGACCGGGACCGATATGGGCCATGCTCGGCCCGGACCTGAATCGATTTTTAGCTATCTCTCCATATATATATATATATATATATAGGGTTGGGTTCACGTGAGACCAGACTGTTTTCGTGAGACTCGTGAAACCACATTTTTACACTTGAAACTTCACAGCAAAAACACTGTGAAGGTTACCTTCACAGCAAAAACACTGTGAAGGTTACCTTCACAGCATTTTGCTGTGAAGTTTCAAGTATAAAAAGCTGGTCTCACGGGTCTCACAAAAACAGGTTGGTCTCATGTGATCTCAAGTATATATATATATATATATATATATATAGAGAGAGAGAGAGAGAGAGAAGATAAAAATAGGTAAAAAGACTAAAATGACCCTTGATTTAACCGAGTTAACGAAATTATTTTCACAGTACTAATCAGACGGACCATGACCAAGACAAAGTGAATACCACATGGACCAAATCCATAATGAACATACCATAAGGACCCTAGTTAGAAAAAAAAACATCAAAGCACAGGGAACAAATCCATAATTCACTCTAAGAGGTGTTTGGGATTGCTTATTTAAAACAACTTACGCTTTTTTGTAAAAACGTTCATAACTTATGTGGTGTCAAATCGGTAATCTATAAAAAAAGTGTTTGCATTAGCTAGCTTATAGCAGCATCAAAACGTAATAAACAGATAAATGTTTCTTTTTTTTTTCATCCAAACACTAAAAACTCCTTTTTATTGATACCACACTCAAATAAGTTCATAAGTTAGAAGGAATTAATTTATCAAAAACTTCTTATTACCGGTTTCAAACCTATATAAGTATTTCTTCGCTTTTTCCATCCAAATATTAAAAACTCCTTATCACCAATACCACATCAAAATAAATTAACAAGCATTTTAAATAAGAAATCCCAAACGCGGAATTGAAGTTTCTGGTTGGATTTAGTTTGTATAAATTTATTTTTGGTTTGGATTTGTTTGATTTTACAATTTGATCAAGGGATTATCCCATCTTCCTAATATCAGTATTCATAATAGTGTTTACAGAATATTAAAATGAAATCGTAAACAATAGTCCAAACAAGGTGTTCAGTTGTTCATGGTGACGTTCACAAAACGTTCATAGTTGTTCACATGATAGAAAATAAGGAAATTAATTAAAATAATCCTAGATTTTATTGGCTGTTTTCATCTTATAGTCATTTTTTACAAGGTTTACCAAAATAGCCCTAGATCCGTAATTTTAATATTTTCTTTCGTGGAATGGATGAAAAATGTAAATTTTCAAGCAGACCTGGGTGAGAAATGCAAATTTTTTTAGCGGATTTGAGTATTAATATAATTCAATGTTTATCTTGTATTGTAATACTAGAAGGGTAATCGCCCAATGTAGCGAGATACATCTTAATTTTAATATTTCTTTTTATTTTTTTTATCTCAGTCGATGTTATAATATGATCTTATTTGATTTTGAAAAAGTGATAATATTTTTATTTTTGAATAAAATATAAATTTAAAAATATTATAAAAATTTGACAAAAATATATCGATATTAGTATCAAATTGACTATTTTAAATTTCTCATTTTTTGTGTAATTTTTTGATTCAAAATTTTTATTATAATTTAATATAAGTTCAATAACGAAGTAATTTATATTTAGTTTAATAATATAATTTTTTATAAAAATAATAATTAATTATTTTATTCGAACTCAATAATTATCCTAAATATATTTTAGATTTTTTATATTTTAAAGTGAGATACTTATTTTTTATTTGATTATGTTTATCCGCGGTTAGTTACACGAATTCAAACAAGGAATTTTAATAAGTTGTACTTACACACAATTTACTTGGTATCTTGAATTTTAAGTAATATACATAAATAAATAATACTTCATACATAAAAAATAGTTTTTAAAAGTTTTTGTCAAATGTTTTAAAAACTCTTAAAAATCATTATTTATGCATGAAGTACTATGTATTAAAGCATATTACTTAAAATTTAAAATCACAAGTAAATTATGAGTAAGTACAACTTATTAAAGCTCTATTTTTTAATTCGTATAGCTAACTGCAGATAAACATAATCAAATACAAGATAAACATCTCGTTTTAAATATAAAAATTTAAAATATAATTAAGATAATCATTGATTTCTAACAAAATCGTTATCTTTATAAAAATATATTAAGTTAAAAATAAAATATTTCACTATTTAACCTAAATTAAATTATAATAAAACTTTGAATTAAATAATTTATTTAATATTAATATCGATATATTTTTTCAAATTTTTATGATGTCTTCAAATTTATTTTTATCAAGCATTAATTTTCTCAAAACCACATAAATCATAATATATCAATAGAGACAAAAGAATAAAACAAAACATTAAAATGAAGATGTATCTCGGCGTATTGCGTGAGTACCCTTCTGGTAAATATTAAAATGTATTATATTGAAGTTCTTATTTATCCCTATTATATATATTTATCTGCAATTAGTTACACGAATTCAAACATGAACATTTAATAAGTTGTACTTACGTACAGTTTGTTTGTAACCTTGAATTTTAAATAATATATATCAATAAACAGTACTCTACATATAAGATATACTATTCATTTCTTGATAAAATTATTTCATATATTTTTGTTTTCATGTAAAAAAATAAATTGTTTCATGTATTTCTCATTTTAATAAAATTTATTTACAAAAATTAACAGAACCGAACATAAATATGTTGGTATGGAGTATTTTGAAGAAAATATCGATGAAATCAAGTGGTTTGGTTATGGGTGACTGACCTTATTACAACCGGGGACCAGCTCTTGAAGAAGCTTCATCCGAGCATTGATCTTCTCTCTCCTTGCCTGCCAATAATTGATTGATGTAAGTAAGATTAATCATTAATGGCTACTTAAACATGATTTCATGAATGATTCTGATTGTTACTCGTTCGGCTAAGCTATGGCTATCTGTTGCTTCACCCCGCCGAGCACGAACGTGAACGTACGGGAGCTTCTCGCCATCGATCTCTGTTGCAGAGCTTTTCATCTACTTAGCCGATGATTTCACCTATTTGCAGTAAGTTGATCAATTTTGCTTTTGAAAGCTCGAAATTAAACCCTAGGTATTGAGATGAAGTCGCAAACCTTCTTCTCTCGATCCTTCCGTTTAGTTGATTTTGAAATAATTGGATCTGAGAAAATCAGTGATGAATTATGCATGGAACCTGATTCCACAGGCTCTAGTTTCACCAGATCGAAGTTATCACGGCTCGAATTTGGTGAATTCTCTATCTCCATCACCGAACATACGGAGGCAAAAACATTAGGTGTTGATTCTTCCGGCGAGTGTAGAAGCTTCACGGCTTGATTTGGTGGGAGCTCGAGAAGAGCTGTGAACGAATTGCCGGTCTTCACCGGCGGGTCTGCCGACATCAGGTTATGGATCTCCTCATCGACGAACTGAAACGATTCCAAACTCATTTCTTCTCCACCAATCACAGAAGAAAAATCTAACCAGAAAAAGGTGTTACAAAAGCACACAAAATTGATGCAGGGGGACAAAGTTCCTTCGAAAACCGACAAGTCATTGGCACCGCTTAAGGAAAATGACGGAAGGTGAAGAAAACTGCCAAATCGTACTTTCCCACTTTCTGCGGCAGAGAAAGACGTTGAGGTTTCTCTGGTAATTTTTTTTCTTATAAATAAAAAACTGGATTTGGTACTGGTGTTTCAATGGCGGTCAATCTGCCATGCTTTAATTGATTCTTCTTTTCAAGAGGTCATTTGGAGTACTGGGAAAGCAACGTTTTCTGTTTGGTCCCCCACCTTCAAAATTGATTCTGCAAGCAATTACAGAGGAAGATGTATCTTGCTTTGTTGTAGAGAGAGAATTAATGGCGGGGACCGGAAACCTGAATCCGTATCCGACACTGGTGTCTTAACTACGGAAGATGATCCATCACGATCTTCCATTATTTATAGGCATTTTGAGTCATGTACTTATGCTTGCTTCTTCTGTGTTTTTCGTTCTTTTATTATTATCACATCAACGATGATATAATGTGTGTGTATATATATATATATATATATATATATATATATGTATGTATATATATATGTATGTATATGCATAGGATGTTTATTTTGTAAATCATTTTATTTGTATAAACCGTACAAACCTTATTCAATCGATTATGATTTTTCATTTTATTCATTTTTTTGTAACTAGAAGGAAGCAACGAAATACATCTTGATTTTAATATTTTATTTTATTATTTATCTCGGTCGATGTTATAGTACGGTCTTATGTTATTTTGAAAAAGCGATGAAATTTTTATTTTTGAATAAAATATAAATTTGAAAATATCATAAAAATTTGACAAAAATATCGATATTAATATCAAATTAATTATTTAAAATTCCTATTTTAATGTTTTTTTATAATTTAATTTATGTTAATAACGAAATAATTTATATTTGGTTTAATAATATAATTTTTTTATAAATATAATAATTAATTATTTTGTTAGAACTCGATAATTATCMTAATTATATTTTAGATTTTTTATATTTTAAAATGAGATGTTTATCCTYTATTTGATTATGTTTATCYGMAGTTAGTTACACGAATTCAAAMATGGAGCTTTAATAAGTTGTATTTATGCATAACTTACTTGTAATCTTGAATTTTAAGTAATATGCATCAATATACAGTACTTCATGCATAAAAAATGCTTTTTAAGAGTTTTTGTCAAATTCTTTATAATATAGTATAGATTATGAGAGATTGATTAATCATTTTTACTGTGGAGGGTGTTAACCATAGATATTATCATCTTCATTATTTTAATTTTAGAGAAATGCATGAAATAGTTTTGTTAAAATTTCATTAAATACTATATGAAACAATTTCATAACCATATATGAACCAACTTCATAAAAAAAAATTATATGAAACAATTTCACAAGATTAAACAATTTCATGAAAAAAATTTCAAGATTATACAATGAAATCGACGGATGAGGGTGTTTGCACGGTTTATACAAATTGGATGGTTTGCATTTAATCGCTCCTCTATATATGTATGTATGTGTGTTAACTATAATCAAAAGCTTTAAGTGTAACAAAGTCTTCAAAAAGATTGGGACGTTCTTTTCTGATTTTGGAGTGGTAATAGTAACCGGTTAAAAAAAGTCTGGACCAATGATTTGTTATAGGAGATAGCCTGTAGGGGTGTTCAAAAAAATCGTTGGACTGTTCAAACCGATCGGATCAAAACAAACCAGACAGTTTTTGGCGGTTTAAGCAGTCTGGCGGTCCAGTCCGATCCAAAAAATAGCCAAATCATTTGGTATGGTCCGGAGAAAGATTTCCTTTTAAGAATTGTGCAATTAATTTCAAATAAGTCGTGTCTTGCTCAGAGGAACTTATCATGAATCCACTGATTTCTGGCCTTTTTCTAAAAAAAATATGAACAAAATCGTCTGCGGTTTGGACCACACCGATCGCCAAAATTACGCATCTAGTAATTATATCTAATTTTCATGTTGTATGCTCAACTTTTATGACCCAATTAGAAAAAGTCCGTCCAAAGCATTATATTTTTAGTTTTCATTTCTCAATTGACCGTGTTATCTAAATCGACAAGATCCTGAAATCCATCAAAAATCAAATACAAAATTCCGAATCGTCCTTCGATGTGCTCAATGTTTGTCCTTCCAATTATTGTTGATGGATTTCTTTAACCTCTTTTCAATTTTCTCAATGTTTTTCTAAATTTTAAAGATAAACGTTTCTTTTATATTTATATATACTATTTTTTTTTAATAACGTTATGTTAGTAGAAATTTCATTTTAAATATAGATTTATGTTTTTTAGTTTAAAGATCATAAGAGGGTCAAACTGCCTAAACCAGTCAGATCAGACCGTCTTTTTGTGGTCCGATTTGATCGGTTTGGCTAATTATGACCAAACCGCTTGGTTTGTAAAATTTATAAACCGCCATTACGGCTTGATTTATGATTTGGGATATTAAACCATGCAAATCGGACCACGAACACCCCTAATTAAGGGTGCTCAAAAACCCGACCAACCTGATCAATTCGATCAACCCAATCCAACCCAACACGAAATAACTCAACCAGAAACAATCTGATGTCTAATCGAGTTGTAAAGTTGTCAAACCGTAGTTATTGAGTTGATATTGAGTTACTACTATTTGAATTCAATCCAACCCGATATCCTTTTATTTCTTGGATTTAATATAATTGTTGAATTTCTATTAATACATACATTAGACAATTACACTATCATGTATGCTCTTCATATACACATATTTTCAATTTATTCACATCTTTATATAACTCATTCGTATATATGTTCAATAACTGTGAACATATATATGTAAATTAAGAAAATTAACTAAATGTAATATACGTAAGAAGTATGGATAAGTTGTATTAAATGGTTGATGATGAAAAAGAAATTATGAGTAAAAAAAAAACATATTCTAGGTTAGAAAAATATTTTAATATACCAAAGTATCAACCTGACCAACCCGACTAACCTGTACAGGTTGGGTTGGGTTGCACTTTGGTTCGGGTTAGGTTAGATTAAAAAATTTCAAACCGCAAGCATTAGATTGGGTTGTTCAAATGTTTTCAACAAAATCAACTCAACCTATGAAGACTCCTACCCCTAATAAACTCGTATTGTTCTTATATTTTGAATCTATAAAGACATATTCAACAAGTATCCTATATTTTTTACTCTTCTACTAGATTTGGATATTTTTTCTATTTTTCACCATTTTTTCTCTATAATACTTTGTGCCTTATATTTAGTTTATATTGTATCTTTTTACTTTGTGCCATTTTTTATACATAAAATATTGTATATTGATGCATATTATTTAAAATTCAAGATTACAAATAACTTATGCATAAGTACAACTTATTAAAGCTTCATGTTTGAATTCGTGTAACTAACTACGGATAAACATAATCAAATAGATGATAAACATCTCATTTTAAAATCTAAAAAATCTAAAATATAATCAGGATAATTATCGAGTTCTAACAAAATAATTAATTATTATCTTTATAAGAAAATTATATTATCAAACCAAATATAAATTGTTTCGTTATTTAACCTAAATTAAATTATAATAAAAAAAATTAAATTAAAAAATTACACAAAAAATAGAAATTTTAAATAGTTAATTTGATACTATATCGATATATTTTTGTCAAATTTTTATGATATCTTCAAGTTTATATTTTATTTAAAAATAAAAACATCACCGTTTTTTCAAAATCACATAAGAGCATATTATAATATCGACTGAGATAAAAAATAAAATAAAATATTAAAATCAAGATTTATCTCGTTGCTTTGACTAATACTTTTTTTAGTATTCATTAATTTTTTATCTGATTTCCATAATTTTTTAAATACATCTACTGGTATTTATATTGAAATGATAAAAAGGACCACGAGATTTCCGGCTACGAATTGCAAAGGTCCCCCCTACTTATCGTGGGCCTTAGACTGCGTGCCGTCCACGTGACTAAAAAGGTCCAAGTACACCTTTTATTTAATTGCTTTCTATTTTGCATGTAGACTTAGGGCTGCATCTGTATTCAAGGTTGAAGTTATTTGAACAATTTAATATAATTTTTGGGGGCAACGTCCTCGATGACGGGGTTCAAGGGGCAGAGTCTTTGGTTGGGGTCGAATTTTTTTGTTTGCCGAGTAATATTGTTTTGTGAAAAATGCTTCAAAATTTCAAATTTGAAATTTTAAACCCAGTTTTGATGACCACTCCAGAATTAAATTCAGACTTACAACTCTAAATTTTCTCACAGTTATGTTGTAAATCTGGAGGCCACTTCAAAATTAAATCCAAACTTATAACTATGATTTTCCTAGACTTTCATACTTGTATGTCTTACAAGTCTGGTAGACAACTTTGAATTTTAACTGAGGAAAGGAGTTCAGACTTTTATACCGGTATGCCTTATAAGTCTGGCAGACAACTCTGAATTTTAACTGAGGAAAATGAGTTCAGACTTGTAAGTCTGAGGAAGAAAAATCTAGACTTCTGCTGTTCTGCTTATTTAAGTATTTGAAAAGAAATCACTTTTTCATGCAGAAATCAGTTATGTTTACAGGGACATATGTCAATTAAATAGACACATTTGAACCAGTAATGTAAATTGTGTCTACATGCATGTTCAACGTTCAGACTTCTAAGTCTGAAAAAGAAGCCTCAAGATTTAGAAACTATAGAAAACATATAAGAGATTTCTAATTAGTCTAAAAAAACCAGTTACACCACGAAAACAGGAAATAAACACGTAGAGGGACAGATGTCACTTAAATAGACCTATTTGAACTGTAAGTGAAAATTGTGTCTAGATAAATGTTTAGGCGGGAAAAATCAATAACTATCGCACAAAAACATGATACGTGTTCCCAAAGTTACTTATTTATTAGGTGTATAGATTATATTAATTATAAATTATATACATTTTTTAAATTTAAATTTAAACAACCATTCTTAAATTGTAATTTTATAATCTAAAAAATTATAAAAAAAACTGTATAACTCATTTTTAAACAGCAAAAAACATGTTCTTCATCACAAAACATATAAACATAACCCATAAAATCTTAAATATCATGTTCCTCAACTCAAAACATGAATATAACCTGAAAATTCTTAAAAAATACTGTCGCATCTCAAAAAAATACAAAATAATAAATTAAAAGCTTGAATCAATGATGGTTTCTTAAAAAACCCTAAAAGAAGAACTACAGAAGAAGAACCTAAATCTACGAATCTGATATAGCTTCTTCAAGTTCAATATCAGGAGATGCAAGAACCGTGGAACTCAAGAATTCTTCATTAAACAGGCATGGTAGCCTCAAAATCTCATATTATAACGTTGGAGCAGTTAGTGTTTGCCTTCAAAAAAATGATGGACAATTGATGTCTAGGGCAGTTTCCATGGTTGAAGTTGGTGGCGGATGAAAAAAAGGTTAAGGATGAGAAGGGCAGGGTTGTCCCTGGGGAGGGCGGGTTGAGCATACACCCAGGGCCCATAAGAAATAGAGGTCCAATTTTTTCATATATACTATATGGTAGTAATTCAAAAAAAATTAATAAATAAAAGAGACAAATTTTTTTTAATATTTAATATGTGATCTAAAAAGAATTTAGCATTATATTAAGGATCCAAGTATGTATTAATTAATTATACTGGAGAAGAAAATATGTAAAAAAAAATTAGCGGTTGTTCATTTTATAGTATTGTTTATTGTTTCTTTAAGTATTTTATCTACTATTAAAATCTAAAATTACCTTCTCTGTAAAACATTGATATATTCCCCATGATTCATCTTTCACTGATTCTTTTGATTATTTCATCCACATGAATCCTATTTTTGTATTAGAATAGAGCATTTCTTGTTATTAACTAAGAAAACTCCTAACTTCAAAAAATCATCAACCATATGAAACAATCTAATTTATATCTATATATAGAATTTCAAAACTATCATTGACTTTTCGTATATTATTGACTCCTTATTACCTAATATTGAGTGTCACAATAAGCATTCGATAACCTTTCTTTAATAGAATACAAATCTTAGTTGGAAGTGCTATCTACTAATAAGATTTTTGGGCAGGGGCTTCAAATGACCAATCACATTCTTTCTTCACTTTAGGTTCAAATCTAAATTATAAATTAATGATAAGGGTAATTTGATAATTCAACCTTTTTGTAACCCCCAATAACTAATTGAGAGTTACAAATCTTAAAAAATACATTTAATTGTTCATGAGATTTTTATGATTTCTTTATTATTTCATGTTCATGGTATTCATTTCAATTGATTTTATACATATATTGAAATTGGTTGTCTAAGTGTACAAGATTTTCATTTCGTTCAAGATACATGGAGAATCCTATTGTAAAAGAATGTCAGAATAATGAAKACGATAAACGCTTGCAGTCTATGTTCATATCTGCACACATGCACAACGATCCTCGATTTTGAAAATGTTCATATATGTGCATCTCTTGCAGTCTATGTTCATATATGTTCACAATATGAACAACTTGTTTTCATTGAAAGACACAATCGTTGTTCACACGAACCCGTGACGATGTCATACGGTATGACATTGAAAAACATCACACCATATGAACATAGTGTTTACATTGTAAGACACAGATGTTGTTCACACGAACATAGGGCCGACATGTGAACATATATGAACATATAAACATAGTGTTTACATTGTAAGACACAGATGTTGTTCACACGAACATAGGGCCGACATGTGAACATATATGAACATAGTGTTTACATTGCAAGACACAGATACTGTTCACACGAGCATAGAGCTGACATGTGAACATGAGTTGTGAATATGTTCATAATCGATCGTAGGTTACAAATCGGCTGGAGAATATCGGGTTCACGATGCGTGAGGATTTATTACCAAAATACCCTGTGAACAATT
>NC_037536.1:9521380-9523327 GCF_001531365.2 Cynara cardunculus var. scolymus | reverse complement strand
TGTGTAGGTGGTAATTGCAAAAGCTGACGTGGCACAGTTGAAAGTGTTGTACGTGAATTGCAGGTGTATGGAAGATAATTGCAAAAGCTGATGTGGCACAATTGAAAGTGTAAATGGATTGCAGGGATGTGGATGGTCTAAGTACCATATTTACATGAAAAAGATATGTTTGGTCTTCCCAAGGTTGTTTGACACTTTGTTTGTTTCCTATTTTGAACCCAAATTCAAATTCAAAGTTTTTATTTCTCTTGAACTAAACTGAAATTTAAAGCAACAATAGCAGAAAGGGTTTCATATTCTGCATGCATCACAACCCAACCCTCCAACTTTATATGGGTTTAGAAACTCAACATGTGTTCAATTATTTTTTCAATCGATCTTGCTAATACACCATATTAACCTTCAACTTTATATATTAGTTGACTTGTAAAATAACCACATAAACTCATGATTCAAGGCTAAACTAATGTTTCAAAATTGTGATTCACCCGCGTTGCATCGCGCGGGTACACCACTAGTGTGTGTGTGTGTGTATATATATATATATATATCATCAATATAATAATTAGAATATTAATGATGGTAAATAACATTTATTGATTAGTATTTAAAATATTTATTTATTGATTTGTACTTTGAAATTTGTACTAATACATGTTTAAGTCCCAAAATACATATCCACAATTTTATAAATGTGTAACCATTACATTTTTTAACTAACTAAATGACAATTCTATCATTCATAATTGAGAGATTAATGAATTTTATATCTCATAATTAAGAGTAGAGTTGGAAAGTAAACATTATTTTTTAGAAGTAGACACTTACTTTAAGACAAACTAAAATAGAAACGAGAACACTTATTTTGGAAGGAGAGAGTATTTGTTTTTGTTATTTGTAGGCATCATTCGTCTTATATAAATTAATTATTCTCTATAGTAATTTATATGTATTAATGATCGGTTAATATCTTTTCATATTATTTATAAACTAAGTTTTTATTTACCACATTTTTTGTACATATAATTAGTTACGTGCAATTTAGACATACATTTATTTATTTCATAATAAAAATGGGCAGATGTGTTATCCTCTTAAAAAAATAAACTTTATCATCAATTAGACAAATAATACATAAATTTTACAGCCCCATCGTTATTATTACACATTTTATTTAATTTTATAACTTTATTCCTAAAGAAATCTCTCTCTCTCTCTCTCTCTCTCTCTCTCTATATATATATATATATATATATTAAAATTTCACTAATTAGATTTTATTAACTTTTTCGAATTATTGAATATTATTTGTTGATGATTCTATTAACTAACATATATTTATATAGACAATCTTCGAATCATTACCCAAATATCATGCAATGCACGGTTCCGACACCATTTTGTAATGTATAGTTGATACCATTATATATATTTACACAACTTACTCAAATGGATTTTTTTTTTTGGAAAAAAACAAAGGAAAACATTTAATACAAATCATTTAATTGATATAAATACTACATTAATTGCATCATAGAAAAAAAAAAAAATATATATATATATATATATATATATAGAGGAGCGTTCAAATAAAAACTTGACCCATTTGTATAAATCGTGTAAACCAATCTCATTTATTTATTTTTTTGATCAATGGCTAAGATTACATTACTTTATTTTAGGAAATTAAAAATTAAAAAATAATTAATATTTATTTTATTTCATCAATAAGGGTAGAATCGGTAAACAAATTTAATTCATAGTATTTTTTATTCAAGGTAACCATATCAGGTAAATTATATTATTAATGAAATTGATTCACTTTGTGAAGTAATGATATTGAATCTCATCCATTTTTTGCAATGATGAATCGATTTTGTCTATGCACCTGTTTCATTTACCATTTCATCAACTATTTTATTAACTATTTTACATGAATCTATTTCA
>NC_037536.1:9514568-9519568 GCF_001531365.2 Cynara cardunculus var. scolymus | reverse complement strand
GTTTGATTGCTAAATTCAAAGCTCCATAGAATCAGTCAAGATGCAACAAGCTGACCCGAATACCTACGATTAAAAAAATCTCTATTTTTCTAAGTGGTGCATTGAAGTATTTTGCCAAAATCAGATGTCTAGATCCACCTTGACGGCTAGCTCAACTGATAAACAAAGACTGATAAACTTCACCATACGCCCAGACCACCGGAGATTTTCCTGATTAGTTTGTTCAGCTCCCATAAGATTAATCAACTTTCCTGAAGGGGTTGTTACTTTGATCACATCTCAAAACAAAAGGTGGACCATAATTTTTAAGAATCTTCAACTACGGTTTTCCCCACAACCCTACCCATCATGACATAAACCGGCGAGAATCGAAAAAGTCAAACCGGAACCCGGGTAATCTTTCATCATCATCACCTATTACATTGTTGATAATCACTGTTACCATCACTATTACCATCCTGCACAATTCATGCATCTGTCAGCAATAACCCCCACCTTCCCTAAAGTTCTGGGGTTCAAAGTCTCATGTGTGAGAGAGTTTAATATCTCATATGTAAATATTATATACTTCAAAAAGAAACTTCCGTCCCTCCCAAATTACAATCTTAACGTCAACAATTATCGAGTTACAGATCTTTATATCAATAGTGTTTTTCATGCACCCGATATACAAGACCTAGACGTAACGAGTTGTGATGATGATAAAAAGAACCTAGAACTCGAGAACGTGAGAAAGGATGTCAAGATCTTCGTTAGTGGGACGGAAGGGTTCTAGGACGTTGGAGAATTTTCCAGCAACCACGGATCTATTTTCAAACAGAAATTGTGAGCTTTTATCAGGATACTGCTAAAATGCCAAGCATCAAGTACATGAAACTAACTCCTCCCTAGATGGAGATACTTTTCGAGTTTTTGAAGTCAAACAAGCGGAGTTTATGTTGAAAATATGATCGTAAATCGTATTCTACGCTTGTTTTCCGTAAATCTTATCAAATGCATCAAAAGCCAACAAAGCTTTTAGTTCCTATTTAGTGTAACGAGAACTTCTTTTTTATTTCGATGCAACAATGTTTCGATTTTCCAATCTTGTACCTATTTTGACCGGTAACATGTTGATGATGAGGATACCCGTTTACAATATGTTTATGGCAAAGTGGACGGTAAACTTGATATGTACGTCATCAAATGTTACAAGATCAGCGAATTATCGCTCAAAATGGGTACAAAATAGGAAAATTTGAAATTATGTTACATTGATTTGGGGAAAAAACTTCATTAGAATAAACAAGAACTAAGGGGTCGTTTACCAAACGCTTACCGGGTGAGCATGGCAAGGACCGATAATCTTACCCGGGAAGAGACATGGTAATAATCAAGGTTCTTACCCATTAAGTGAGGGAGAGAACTCTCACCTGGTTAGCACTTAACGGGTAAGAGACGCTTACAAACATTCCATTTTGATGGCCAAAATGGTTACCCGACAAGGTAAAAAATGGTGGTGCCTCTTGTCGATAAGCATTTGGTAAACGGCCCCTAAAGCAAATTTCGTCGCATTCTGATGCATCTGCCCTTTTTAAAATTCTTGAAAAATAAGTTGTTTGACTATAAAAGTCAAAACCGCATCTCTAGCTTTTGAAACGAACAGGAGTACCATCTAAGCAACGGAAACGAACAACTAACCTGATAACCACTAGGACAAAGAGAAATAAGTACAAGGCCAGTTTGGCAATCCGATACTTTTTTTCAGCATCGACATATCTGAAAACTTCAGTTACATCTATAAGATGTTGTCGATTCATGTATCTGAAAAGGATGAAAGAAGAAGAATGTAAACTGAGAGGGAATATCAGAAGCTCAAGAAAGCACGATGTTAAACCAAACCAGTATATCCCACTCAAAAGTAGGGTCTGGGGTGGGTCGTAAGTACAAAGGGTACAACAATGGGGTGATTTGACATTATTTGTATTTCATTCAAATGTCACATAGAAAATTGTCGGTAAATTAGCAAGAAGACACTTACAACATGGAATTATAGATAGTGATCGGAAGTGTAAGAAGGAACATGAACCAGTAGCCCGTCACAAGAAGAAGAGCAGAGCATAAACCATGGAGAACCATTTCAGGGACAACCACAGCATTAATGCGCGATGATGATTCATACGGGTTCATATAGTCAGCCTCCAAATCGGATAGGCACACAATCTACAAGTCCAATAAATCTATATTAAGTATTGGCTACTAAATTGATAGAAAGTTTGACTTTTATAAAGTTTGACTTTCTTGAGATTTCTAGTCTACCTTCCCTGTTGATCGATAGTTGGTTCTTACCATTTTATTACTTGTGAAAACGATAGTGTCTAGAGGTGTATACTTGCATCCCTATTCATTTGTTTTTGGTTTGTTAAAGTTTGTTTTTACACAACAGGCTTGGCAAACATCAACCATCACCAGCCATTGGGCAGCCACCAACGACCACCACTACTACAACCTCGTCGCCCACCTCCACAACCACTGTTGGCCACCTCCACCATAATCACTACCACCACTTATCACCACCTCTACCTTCAAAACATCGGCCACAACTACCTCCTCCACCACTGTCGAACGCCACCACCATCATTGTCTACCATCTTCACATCTTCCATAATCACTGTCATTCACCAACCACCACCGCCTCCACCTTCACTACCGTTGTCGTTGCAACAACCTCCACCGGGCCTCTTGTCCACCATCTTTAGATCCTTCTTCACAGTTATTCTCCAACAACACCACTACTACTGCCACCACCCCACCATCGGCTACCACCACCACCTCTACCACGATTCATCATATTCATCCTCCACAGTCACCGTCGTCCACCAGTCACCAACGCCTTTATCCCCACCGCCATTTTCGCTGCAACAACCTCCACCGAGCCTCTATCAGTTCATAAGGATCTTCCAAACCGAATAAAATATAGTTTATAAATTAAGAGCGAGGTTTTTTCTAACTCCCATCAATTATATCAAATTTTTCATTCAAATTTGGTACTATTACATACGTATGTATTATATATATATATATATATATGAAAATTGTGAAAAAATGTTTATAAATTAAACTATTTAAATATTTACTTGATTTATGTCATTTACAACTATTATATGATAATATAAAATCATCAAACAATTTTTAGGGGCAACTTTGTCTAGTTTTGTCCTATCCAACCTTACTCATACCAAACACCTGACATACCACTTGTCCTGTAAAGTCTTGTACTATTGTCAAGTCCAGTCTAGTCTGGCCACATCCAATCTAGTCACGTCTCCGTACTAAACGCTACTGTATTGATTTCTTACTGTTAGTATAATTATTGTTAATTTATTATCTATAGGTGACTGAACTAAAGTTTATTATATAATTTTCAAAATTGATTATTAGATGACTGAACTAAGCTTTGAGAGCTCTATTTGATTATGTAGTCAAACCTTTAGGGAGATGCCATTAGTTAACTTGGTTGTGGTGCTCAAGAAATCATAGGCACTCTCCCTCTGCATCTTGGAAAACTAGTTTTTTTATTCTCATCTCAAAATCACTCTATTCCACACTTCATACTGAATCGCTGCCTTTGACTAGCACAAAATATCGACGTGCTCAACACTTGGATCAATAGTTTCAAAGGAAAGATGATATGCTCCCACTTTGAGGCTCTCATAGAGTTGGTTTCTAGCAAGAATAGTAGTTATTTTTAGAAGGGTAAGAAGGGATCTCCACCCTTAGATCAATCTTAATTGAAGATCCATTAAAAATACCCTTCTAAGCCAATTCACGGGTTATTTTGGGACTTAATTAGAACCATTAGATCAACACTAATTAAAACTGATCAAGGGTGCAACTGCCTTCTTACACTTCTCATCTTTAACTCCTATTCTCACACGGTCCTTCGTCTTGTATCATATTCCTTAAGTGCTTATTTACTTTTTATACATCAAGAAAAGATGACATGCTCCCACTTTAAGTGAGTTTTGTTCCAAGAAATTGAGCACCAGAAGCTGTGATGAAATTTATTCAAATCAAAGTGACCGATCAACTGGTATAACTTGAATATGAGGAAACAAATTCTACTTCAATAACACATGCTCCCATGACTAATCCGAAACATCCATTCTAGGTTTCTACTAACAATCACTTGGCCCAAATCAATACCATCAATAGGTTGAACAAATGACTTAATTTAGCTTTATTTTCCCAAATAAAGGGAGAGATGCAATTTTTTAATTGAGAAATGTTGCAAATTTTATGGGATGAGAAGTATGGATTCCACAAAAAGTTTGATTCTCGCAAGTCGCAACACACAATTAGAGCACTAGAAAGAGGAACAAACACATACCCTAATCAGGAAGCCAAGCGGTAGAGGTGAAAATCAAAACCCTAACCTGAATTTCAACAGTTCTCATGGCGATCGAAATGAGCACATGTGATCACTATTCATATGTATGACGAATTGGAATGAGAGAGATTGTAATGATGTGATACCTGATAGAGATTAGAGGCGATGAGGGCCATGATGATGATGAAGAAGATGACCCACAAGAAAACTTCCCACACCATTACTGTTTGCAGACGATGATACAACGAACACGCAACTTCTGATAGAAATGGCCCAAATCTTTACGTTGCGATTTTGCAGAAGGAACAAAGATCTAATCTCTGCTGGATGGATTTTCTTGAGCTTGCAATTGCACACTCCTTTAGTAATGAAACGCAATCAACTTAGGGGGTGCTTGGGATCGCGTATAGAAACATGTTAGCATTTTCTTACGAAAAATAATTTGTATCGGTATCAAATCGTTAATAAAATGTTTTTAAACTATTCTAATTTATAATAATTTAATAAATATTTTTGTAAAAAAATATAAGTTATTTCAAATAAATTCAAACACTTCTAATAATGGTATTTGTCATAAATGAATCAAATAAAAACTTTAAAAATTCAAATAATAATTAATATTTTTTTATAT
>NC_037536.1:9503275-9506500 GCF_001531365.2 Cynara cardunculus var. scolymus | reverse complement strand
TTATGAAATTGTTTCATATAATATTTAATGAAATTTTAATGAAACTGTTTCATGTATTTCTCTAAAATTAAAATAATGAAGATGATAATATACATGATTAACACACCCTCCACAATAAAAATGATTAATCAACCTTTCATAATTACAAAAAAAAATGAACAAATGAAAAATTATGATTGGTTGAATGAGGTTTGCACGGTTTGTAAAAATTGGGTGGTTTTTATTTGAACATTCATCTATATATATATTAAAGAAACAACCAATGATAAGACACTATGTGGTTTGAGAATTTCTCAAATATCGGATTGTGATTTAAGTTGGTTGTCCCATGTTAACACAGGACACAGGGGATGAGAAATGCGATACCCGTCCCCGTCCCCGTCCCCGTCCCTGGTTTTTGACAAACGGGAATCCCTATTCTTTAAACAAATTACAACTGATATTGTGATAGTTGCTTGTTATTGAAACCAAAACAGAACAATTCTTTTACCATCATCAATAATCCTCCATTTTTGTGATTATTGCTTCTTATTGAAACTACAACAGATCGTTTATCGTTTTTGGTGCGGATGGAATCAGCATATTGGACTCCATGCCCAATTTCTAGTGTTTCCCCGATGGAAAACTCAATTGCAATGATTGTTATGATAACATCTTGAATAAGTTGATCTCTGAATCTGCCTTTTTTTCATTTCTGAATTAACTTTACTACATTCTACTCATCTCCCCCAGTTTATCTTTGAATAAGAAGTGTGATTGTTTATGGGATGCATGGAAGGTGTTTGATGAAATGGGTGAAAGACTACTAAAGACAGGTATGCTTCTAAATCTTCTGCTAAATCAAGTTACCATGTGCTCTGATTACTGTGGGTCTCAAATTTTCTGCCATATATATTTGATAATTGATATTTGCAAGAAAAATTAAACAGGATGATCATTGTATTGGTGTCAGATTCTGCCACAAGAACTTGCATTTAGAAAACATTAGTTTTGACTTTGAAGTTGAACTATCATTAATCACATGAAAATCTTTACAAATGAACATAACCATGACCAATTACAAGCAAAGACACATCTAATGACCCATAAACCTAAATCTATCATCTGTTCGAATCAAATTCACAAATCCATATGTACCGAAAAAGAATTTAATGTGGTTCAAGAAATCTTGATTTACATTGCCTATACCTTCAAAGCCTGACCTTTACAAAGAGGGCAAACATTCTTACGAAGCAACCACTCGTTGATGCATTTGGGATGAAATCGATGTCTGCATTGAAGCACTCCTACTCTCTCATTGTTTTCAAATTCAACTTGGCATACCACACAGACCTCACTTTCTTCTTCTCCTTCTTCACGATATTTGGTCACTCTTAGATTCTTGGAGATCAGTTCCTTGGTCAATCCACTGCATTCCTTTGCCACCAACTCAGATGCTTGTTCAAAACTGTCGTTGATTTGATTCATGTTAAGGTCTTGTAGTAGAGCAACTTCATCTATAGTCTCTGAATACTGGTAGTGATCTATGGCTTCTTGTGGTTGGTAGTATGTAGTGGTGGAGTAAGATGGTGATTGGTGGTGAGTTTGTTCGTAGGCTTGTAGGTCAATAATGTTGACAATAGCTGCTTGTTCTCCGTAGACATACCATGTATAAGGGTAGGGAAGGGGACGATAAAATCGCAGTGATTGGGCTAATACATCAGGATGGAAGTCGCCGGAAACAATGGATGAAACGGAATAGACACGTATTCTTCTGCCACAAAGCCAGAGGCAGAAGGAGACCGGAGTTGATATATCATGTGGGTATTGATTCATATCCATGCTGAAACAAATTAAAGGAGGAGGAGGAGGAGGAGATGGTGGTGGTAGTCGATGGTAGAGTTGCAGAAAAATGGTGGTGATCTGATGGATGAACAAATACCAAGGAGTTTAAATAGATTTTGGATTTGGAAACGTTTGTGAGGCTAATTAACCTCCGTGGATTACAATGGGATTTGGTAATGAAAAAAGATCGGAAGAAAGAAACGACCGTTTGGGGAAAATCAATTCTTGATCTCGAATTCAATCCAAATCTTCCAATAAATACGACATATTTATGTCATCTTTCTTCCTAGAAATCATCATTTCAATTTACTTCTTAATTAATAAAAAAACAATTAATTATTTATTAATGTTCCATAATAAGCAACGATAACCACAAAGGTGGTGCCTGATTGGTTTGAGTTTTGCTCCAAAGGTCAAAAATATCAGGAGGTTTCAAATTCAAATTCAAGAAGGAATAAAAATTCTCTTATGGCCACGGAAGTTCAAATGCGGTGACTCCGGACTATCTGCAAAGCAGGTGCTTGCCTTGGGATTAGTCGGCTCACATAGCGGGTTGGATATCCAGGTTAATAAAAAAAAAAGCAACGATACTTATATTATTATTATTATTATTATTATTATTATTATTATTATTATAAAAAGTTAATAATAATAATACAAAATGGCTAAGTTAAAATTTTAGATCGATTACAGTGGAATACTTAAATTAATACAAATGTAACTTAATTGTTAAATCGTCATATATCATGTTATGTTACAACTTATTTAATTTAACATAAATGTCTAATCATAAATATTGTCCTTAAATAAGTAGGCAAGTCTCTAAATGTGCGCCTTGACCCTGTCCAACATCGAACTTCCTTGCAGTGAGATGCATACTATACAAGTCACTTTTGAATCTAAAAACCCATTTTTATATGATACTTTATTTTAAAAAAACCTTGTTCAAATATTCAAAAACCTTCTATATACGTATTGTGACACTTTTAGATACGACGTTTTATAGTTGTTCCTACAAAACTTAAAATCTTATTATATATTTTATTAGGACGCTTAAAGTGTGTGAAAAAAATAAGGTTTGTCGTAAAGAAAGATTTTAATGTTATATAAAAATAAGGGAAAAGTACAATAAAAACCAATGAACTTTTTTGTTTGGAATGATTAAGTCCTTGAACTTTTTTTTGGAACAAATAAGTCATTGAACTTTCCAAAACATGTTAAATAAGTCCTTGGACAATTTTTTGGCACAAATAAATCCTTGGACATTCCAAAATATATTAAATAAGTCCTTAAACATTCCAAAAAATGTTAAATAAGTCCTTGGACTATTTTTGGAACAAATAAGTCCTTGAACAATCCAAAACATGTTAAATAACTTCTTGAACTTTTATAAAACATGTT
>NC_037536.1:9497647-9502955 GCF_001531365.2 Cynara cardunculus var. scolymus | reverse complement strand
AAGGACTTAATCATTCCAAACAAGAAAGTTCATTGGTTTTTATTGTACTTTTCCCTAAAAATAACAACAAAACGTCGACTAATCCCATGACGACCACCTGCTTTGCAGATATCCCGGAGTCACCGCATTTGAACCTCCGTGGTCATAAGGGGATTTTTATTTCTCCTTGGATTTGAACATGAGACCTCCTGGTACTTTTGACCTTTGGAGTCAAGCTCAAACCAATCAGGCACCACCTTTGTGGTTTTATTTAGTCATATTACAATGTACTTAAAAGAACTCTTATTTGTTTTATATATATATATATATATATATATATATATATAACTTATTTAATTTCGTTATTATAACGTATTATAACACTTTATATAAAATACACATTAAATTTTTGTTAAACTTATGGAGAAATTGACCCAAATGACCATATTCCACAAATTGATTTCCTAATCATTTCTCTCTGAACTTTACAAGTTCAAAAGTCATAGGTCTGCAATTATTGTGGGCCCACTAAACAACAAAATTCTAGAGTTTTGTTGTGGGTAAAATTGTAATTGCACATCATAAACATAAGAACATAATTGAATCAAGTAAAGTAAAATTAAGCAAAGCCATCCATATATCTATATCTAAATTGAAGTGTTGTATATTGTCAAAGCTTGAGCCTTACAAAGAGGGCAAAGATTCTTATAAATCAACCATTCCTTGATGCATTCGGCATGGTAACGATGATTGCATTCAACGACCCCTATCGTTTCATCCTTCTCGAATCCCGCTTGACATATCACACAAATCTCATCCTCTTCATACAAATTCATATGTTTTTGGATGTCCAGACTCTCGGAGATTTCTTCTTTGGTCAACCCACTATTATCTGCGG
Source organism: Cynara cardunculus var. scolymus (assembly GCF_001531365.2). NCBI lineage: Eukaryota > Viridiplantae > Streptophyta > Magnoliopsida > Asterales > Asteraceae > Cynara > Cynara cardunculus. Next base: position 9,502,078 of record NC_037536.1, on the reverse strand, counting down.
CTCGTTGAAAACCCTGATTGATTTCATGTTGTAGAATCGCATCTTCATCGAAAAACAAATTGGGGTATGGAAGATTAGTAATACTCTCATCATATCCTCCATCTTCATGTGGTGGTGATGGTGACGGTGATGGTGGTTGGTGGTGAGTTTCGTAGTAGGCGCACAAGTCGATGATATTGATAATGGCTGCTTGATCTCCATAAACGAACCACGTATAAGGATAGGGAAGAGGATGGTAGTATCGTAGTGATCGTGTTAACGTGTGAGGATGGTAGGGATGAGGAGTGTTTATGGTGAAAAAGAAATAGGCGCGTATATTTGTGTTGTACAAGTGGTAGACCGGAGGAGGCGATGCATTATGTCGGTGCAAATCCATATTCATTATGAATGTGTACTGTTACAAAGAAACTTGGAAGAAAAAGATGGTGGTACGTTGTTGATGGTGGAAAAAAGAGTTGCAAGACGACGAGGATGACGATGACGAAGAAAAAAATATGAAGGATTTAAATAAGAATGTTGGGATTTTGGATTTTGGAATTTGGAAAGATTTTTAATTCAAGAAAACGCATTTGATGATATCATTTAGGGAAATCCAGAATCTAAATCCTTTCCATAACCTTGAGAAGGGTGTTTGGATTTAGGAAATGATTTAGATTTTGTGGAATTAATTGGAATATTTGATGTTTTTGGTTTCTAAAGTGCCTTTTATCAAACGCTTACCCGGATAAACGCTTATCAAGTCACTTTACTTTATCGAATGAGTATGACAAAGGCTAATAATCTTACCCGGTAAGAGAGAATGCAAGAAACAAGTCTTACCAGGTAAGTTAGGACGAGGATTCTTACGATGGTTGGCGCTTACCGGGATAAATTGTTGCATACGATGCGTTTTAGTGAATAAAATCTTATCCGATAAGTAAGTGATAGTGTTGAATTTTACCGTTAAGTGCTTAATGGGTAAGTGTTTAGGTAAACGGCCCCTTAAAATTTGAAAATTATATTATTTATAGATGATTATAAAAGTAAATTATAAGAGAATAAACTACAAATTTGGTACTGTTTCTACAGTTTTGAAATTATAAGATAGTCATCATGGTTTACAAAAAAAATCCATATTTTGTCCCTCGTCGAAAATTCCATTAGATGAAGGGTATTTTCTTATTTTTATCGAACTTTTTTTTAGTTTACTGTAAAAATAATTAAATTATTTTTTTATAAATTTATTATTACAAAATGAATGTTTTTAATATATTATTACGAACATAAAATCCTTTAAAATATCAACTACCTGTGAAATTTGTACATTTATTTTTGTGATATTTCATTTAAATCCTGAGATTTAAATCAAGTCCTTGAATCTAATTTCAAATTTCACAAATTCCACCAAATCCTATAAACAAAACTTGATTTTAATTCATGTTTAAAATCTTATATTTATGGTTTTAATTAATTATTTTTAAGAAAAAATACGTGATTTAATACCAATAAAAATAAATGATTACTTGATTATTTGACAAAAATATACGATATGATAAGAGCTGCCCTTTTGCTCCAATGATTAATCTATAAACATCAAACGGCAAGATTGCATCTTAGAGATAAATAGAACCGTTCCTTAACATGTTAAATGTGAGATTTTGAATGAGACTTCCGAAAATTTTGGGCCCAAAATTTACATGTGTTTAGGTCTTTTTATCGACATATGTAAAACTATAGCCGAAATTATTTTGGTTCAATCCATTAATTGTTTGGTTTTAGGTTCAAATCATTAATGGTTTGAGTTTAGTTTCAGATTGTTAATCGTTTTAGGTTCAGTCCATTTTTGTTCTTAACATATATTCTCTATTATCTCATTTATGCAATGTAATCAAAAGTTTTTGGATGTAACAGGACCTCTAAAAAGATTGGAACGTCTCAGAAAAAAGTTAGGCGTTGTTCTGTAAATATAAGTTAGCTTAGATCATTTCCAACAACTTCTTTAAAATAGAGAAAATGAAGATTTTGATGTAATATTTGTTCGAACAGCTTCCACAAAATTATCTCCAAAATGGAGAAAGTAGCAAAGAGAAAAGTTTTTTCTCCAAATGCGCAGAACACTCCAAAAATGATTACCATATTGAGACCACCAGTAAAAAAATTTGAAAATAAATATTAATATTTTAATAGATGCTCTTATAAGCTAGCTTGTTTTTTTTTTGTACATGTTTGGATCCACATAAGCTAGCTTATTGACTAACGTATCGAAACACAATTTTTTTTTATTAACCTGAATATCCAACTCGCTATGCAAGCCGACTAATCTCAGGACAACCAACTATCTTGTGGGTAGCCCGGAGTCACCACATTTGAACATTTGTGGGTACAAAAGGATTTTTATTTCTTCTTGGATTTGAATACGAGACCTCCAAACATTTTTGACCTTTGGAGCTCAAGCTCAAACCAATCAAACATCACCCTTGTGGTTTGAAACGCTACTTGGAGTAATGTTTTGATAGCTTATTGTCATTTTTTCCAATTATTATTTATTACTATTAGTTATAACATAATATTAATGAAATTTAAATATTACTAACATTAATACATATTAGTTGATATAAATTCAAAATTAATTAATACTTAATTTTAATCATACATTACATATTAATATTATTTATTAATTATTTACAATAATTATTAATCATATTAATTATTTTCGTAGATTAGCCTTAATAAAATTTCTTTTTATTTTTGGTAGAATGGTATTTATGGTCGATTTTATTAAACAATCAAAAAGTTTAAAAACATGTTATGGAAAGTTATCTTGAAAACAAAAATAATATAGGTATTATTTATAAAGTTAATATATATATATATATATATATATAGAGAGAGAGAGAGAGAGAGAGTGAGAGAGAGAGGGGTGAATTATTATGCAACTCTTTACATTTGAAAACCAATAAAACTCAATCTCAATCGTCAATTTAATTTGATGTAATGTGATTTCATAAAAGTTGTGATTGTTTTTCAATATAAAGTATTGATCATAATTAATAAACTATAATCATCTTTCATAAATATTCAAATCATAATAAATGAAGTTTCATCATTTCCATAAATATCTTAACTGATTGGGTTGTATTGGTTGTACAAATATGATGGATTACATTTGAAACATCCTATATATATATATATATATATGTGTGTGTGTGTGTGTGTGTGTGTGTATATATATATATATAGAGGTTGGTTATTATACAACCCTTGATATTTGTGCAACCAATACAACTCAATCTCAACCATCTATTTCATTTGATTAATATGTGATTTCATAGAAGTTTTGATTGTTTTCTAATATAAAGTATTGATCATAATTAATGAACCATATTCATCTTCCATATATATTCAAGTCATAATAAATTAATTGTCATCATTTTCATAAATATCTTAATTTATTGGGTTGCATTGGTTGTACAAATATGACGGGTTGTATTTGAAACAAACTCTCTCTCTCTCTCTCTCTCTCTCTCTCTCTCTCTATATATATATATATATATATATTTGATGAATAAAAATATAACTTTTTTTTATTAAAAATTAAAAATCGTTTATAATTTAATTTCATTATTCTGAATGAATAAAAAAATTATTTCTCTCTTTTCACATCAAATTTTTGATGATTTTCTAAATTTGAAGTTTTTCTTGTAATCTTTATTTTAGTGAATACTATAAAAATATTTGTTGAATTAAAATAAATAATACAATTTCCGTTTTGTCTGTTTTAAACAATCTATTCAAAATGCACATAACCTATAAATCTATATTTCATATCAACTAAAAAACGTCACAAAATTTAATATGATAAAAGAGATCAAATGAAAATTGCATTTTTCTCATAGCATTTTCAGATAAACTAAGGCTATATTTGACAAACTGTTGAGTTAGTTGTTAGTTGATAAGCTAACTGGTAGTTGATGAACTAATTACGTTTTGTAGAAAACTAGATGATAAACGTAAAATAATTAAGAATGGCTTTTTAAAAAATAATAAATTTGAACATTTCATGATATATTTTAAACAAATCATGAATAATATAATATGTTAGTTAATACAAATTAGATGCAAAAAAATAAATAATATAACCACAAGGGTGGTGCATGATTGGTTTGAGCTTGACTCTAAAGGTCAAAAGTATCAGGAGGTCTCAGGTTCAAATCCAGTGAGAAATAAAAATTCTCTTGTGACCACGGAGGTTCAAATGCGGTGACTTCGGGCTATCTGCAATGCAGGTTGTCGTCCTGAGATTAGTCGACTCGCATAGCGGGTTGGATATCCAGGTTAATATATATATATATATATATATATATATATACTATCTTATAATGCATTTGGCTAAAACTCTTAAAAACTCTTAAAAACTCTTAAAAACTATTAAAAACTCTTAAAACTCTTAAA
>NC_037536.1:9491857-9496695 GCF_001531365.2 Cynara cardunculus var. scolymus | reverse complement strand
TTGACTTGACATTAACATTGATATATATTTTTTTAAATTTTTATGATATTTTCAAATTTATATTTTATTCAAAAATAAAATCATTATTGTTTTTTTTAAAAACATATAATCTATATTATCTATAGTATATTATAAAACATTTGACAAAAACTCTTAAAAACAATTTTTTATGCACGAATTATTGTTTATAGATGCATATTAAACATTATGGTATAACTTAATGATTATCTTAATTATATTTTAGATTTTCTATATTTAAAATAGATGTTTATTCTGTATTTGATTATGTTTATCTACAGTTAGTTACATGAATTTAAAAATGAAGCTTTAATAAACTGTACTTACGTAAAATCATTTGTAATCTTAAATTTTAAATAAAATATATCAATAAACAATATTTCATATATAAAAAATAATTTTTAATTTTTTTTTTCAAATAAACATATATCTTGGTCTCGATGAATGAAATTGGAAAGGATTTGAAAATTGCAATGCATCTCACAATTTTGGAAGTGGTTCGTGGGTTTTTTAATTCGATGTTTTTTTTTTTACTTTTTACAGAATTTATTTATGTCAAGGTTATGTTATTTCTTGTTTCGGATCAGGGATGGACTTGGTATGATATTAAGTGTTTTTATCCAATATCGTGTATAAACAAATTGTAATTGGAACGTAAAATTTTATGCCGTGTACCAATTTTAACTGTACTAGATACTGACTTAATTGACATCAACTTTTTTTGGTTGATACATATTGGTATCGTTTATGTACCAACTTTACATTACGTATAAAAACTTGCCCATTTTTTTCAAATTTAAGTGAAATATTGAATTTTCAGGTAACACATGTGATGTTTAACGGGTTTTAGTTGCAAGGAATAAAACTTACAAACATTCAAATGTTTAAATAAAATAATTAAAGTTATAATGTTTAATATCAAGTACATAAAAATACAAAAAACTAATAAAAGATAAAGAAATTGATACCGTGGTATGCAACTTTTAGTACCATGTATCAACCAAGTTTGCATACTTAATATAATACCATCAACCAACAATAATCAGTACCAGTTAAATTGATACGTGATTAGTTTAATTTGATGTAAAATTCTCTTATAGAGGATAAACATCTCATTTTAAAATATAATTAGGATGATTATTGAGTTATAACAAAATAATTAATTATTATCTTTAAAAAAATTTATATTATTAAACCAAATATAAAAATTAATTTGTTTTTAAATTTTAATTAAATTATAACAAAAAATTTGAATCAAAGAAATTACATACAAACGAAAACTTTTAAATAGTTAATTTAATACTAATATTGCTTATTTTTTTAAAATTTTATGATATCTTCAAATTTATATTTTATTGAAAAATAAAAAAAATTCTCAAAACCACATAGCATCATAATATTGATAGACCAAAATATAAAATAAAATATTAAAATCAAGATATATCTCATTGCATTATACCTTAAGGAGAATTTAATTTTGAGACAATGAGTTGGAATTTATTGGTGAATCTTGAAATTGGTGAAATTATGGTTTCATAGTGAACACCGCCTGCATTTATGCATGTACGGTGCATATTTCACTTACCCACCCTTGGGTTTACATTATGTTGCCATTTAGTCCCTTTATTTATATCATTAAAATATTCAATAAATTTATTATATTTATAAATTGTCAAATAAATTTGATATGAAATAGAAAAATTATCTTAGATCCTATCGAAGATGTTATGAGATATATACAAAATTCACACGAATAAATGATATATATATATATATATGTACATATTCAAACGTTACCTAAAACATAAGAGTGACCATCAAAAATCTCGAACAATCACACACCATCAGTTATGATTCGATAAGTACAATAACTTTTTGTTCGTATGAGAATCTACTATGACTGTTTAGACACTTAATAACCAATTTGGCGAGTTTCTTCTGGTAACTATGGGCATTTGAGTCAACTTGCATACATCTTGACCAGTACCACGAGACCCTGAAGTTAACAGTTAGGTGTCGTTTATCAAACGCTTAATCGGGTAAGCGCTTACCAAGTCACTTTACTTTACAGGATGAATATGACAAGGACTATAATCTTATCCAGTAAGAGCGAAAACAAGAATCGAGAGTTTTACCCGTTAAGTGATGACAAGGACTCTTACCATAGTTAGCGCTTACCGGGATAAATTGTTGCATACGATGCGTTTTAGTAAATAATATCTTATCCGGTAAGTAAACAATAATATTGAATTTTACCGATAAATGCTTACCGGGTAGGCGTTTAGGTAAACGGCCCCTTAGACAAACCCTATAAAGGTCGTGTAATTACTTAAACTGGTAACCTATCAAAACTTTATTGGTTGATTTACATGTCACAGGTACCAATTTGACATATTTCATATTTTCAAAGCGGACAAGTTTATATGAATTTCTGAAAATTTCACGAATGTTTAACATGTTCAAAGTTACAATAAAATAAAGAAGTTGGTAAAGTGGTATGCCAACCTTCAACCTAATTATGAGGGAACTGTTTTGGACAGCAAAGACGACCCTGATAAAACAACATCGAGGTATTGTTGGATAATTTTCCGCTCTATGTTTTTGTGTTTATGTTTTCATAGAAAATGAAAAATCGAATATAAAAGGTTTCTTATATGGAACAGTCAACGAGATTTGAAATTCTGTAATTTGTCACATAGTGGCTTTTTTGATGTCTTATTTTTTGGATTTTAAGACAGATATTTAATCTTATTTATTTTTAATCCAAGTGAATTTGTTAAATGATAGTTACTTGGTTGGTTAAATGGTAATTTTTCTAAACTACAAAAGTCATGACACCTTTAACTTCATTTTATTCCTTGAAAAAATCAACATATGCTTACTAAATTTCGGCATCTGGGCGGATTATTTCTATTTATTTGTTAAGTCTTTGAAAAAATATATCAATCTTTGGTAGAGGACCAGAGAGGCTCTGGTTGACCTTTATGATTAACCAGAGGGTCTCTGGTTATGTTTAAAATATATTTTCTTTCAAGTATATAACTCATTTTATTAGTCTCCATAAGCTCTAATTAGATAGACCAGAGGCTTTGGTCGTCCAAAGGGCTTTTGGTTGGTCATGCATCTTTAGTTGATCTTAAAAGTTTGAGACCAGAAGCTCTGGTTGGTAATACCAGAGGCTCTGGTCGTCCAGGAGGGCTCTGGTTGGCTTGCCTCTAGATTGGTTTTACTTCTGGTCGATGACCAGAAGCCCATATTGATCATGTCTTGCGTTAATATTGCTTCGAGTTGGCCCAGACTTCTAGTAGCCTTTAGTGGCCTTGTTTAAGTTGGCTTTGCTCTGGTTGGTAGACCAGAGGAGCTCTGGTCTTTAAGGACCAGATGAGCTCTTGGTGGTCTCGCACAAAGTGATGCGAGAAATTGAGAATCTCGCACAGTAAAATACGAGGAACTGAGTGGTCATGCTCTATGTACTGCGATGAAGTTTTATAAATCCATATTTGATGTGATAAGTTTCAAGATATTGGATATTTGAATACAATACTTGAGTTATGTTATGTTGAATGGTTATATATATATATATATATATTTGTATAATTACAAATATGATTTTATAACATGTTTTGCTGATTTTCACCCTATAATTGCATAAAAAATGATTTTTTTTTTTTTACTAGAACTCAAGGTCTAACCCTCATTTTGTGTTTTAAAAATGTGCATTGCAGGGATAAGGGAAAGAGAAAAATATGAATTTTCCTGTTGTGCTTACATGGATTATGAAGAAGAACATGTTATTTGTTGATTTTGGAGTACTTGTTATATAAGCAAGTGATATACTAGGATGTTATGAATAAATTTGTTAGCTACTTTTGTAATGTAGCTTGTTATACCTTTTTTGGGATCGAATGTGTACTATTGTGTTTCTCGTTAAATGAAATACATGGTAATATGCAAATGTGGATCTTGGGGTGTTACATAACCCAAGGTCAAATTGGATACAATCACCAACCAACACTTATTCGGTTGAAGTTAGGTTAGGTCTAAAAAAACTCAAGACAACCCGAATAAGGTCTCATGTCCGCCTTTCAACTGATCAAGGCTATAAGCTTGGGTCTCCAAAACCCAACTACAAACTAATTTCTACAAGCGGTACGTATTGAATATGTTGTTGTAATTTCTACTTTTATTTTCCAAAAGGTTAACAATGGATATTTTCTTCTAAAATACATTCAAACTTTTAACTTTTAACCCCTCGAACCTAACCCAACACAACCCAACCTGGTTTGGACCAACTTGCATGTTCGGGTTGTGTCGGGTTTTACTTTTTAGAACAAAGTTGAATTTTTTTTCAAACCATAGTCGTTGAGTAGGGTTGTTTAAACGCCTTCAAACCTGCCGATCCAACCTAATCTATACTATATTATAATGCATTTGAAAAAAACTCTTAAAAACCATTTTTTATGCCCAAAGTACTGTTTATTGATGCATATTACTTAAAATTCAATATTATAAGTAAATTGTGCGTATGTATAACTTATTAAAGCTTCATGTTTGAATTTGTGTAACTAACTACAGATAAACATAATCAAATTATGGATAAATATCTCATTTTAAATATAAAAAATCTAAAATATATTTGGGATAATCATTGAATTCAAAATACTAAATATATATACTATATTATAAAGCATTTGACTAAAACTCTTAAAAACTCTTAAACTCTTAAAACTCTAAAACTCTTAAACCCGTTCATCCCTATCCGATTACATCCCATATCTGAATTCGTGTAACTAACTGCAGATAAACACAATCAAATACAG
>NC_037536.1:9420443-9490642 GCF_001531365.2 Cynara cardunculus var. scolymus | reverse complement strand
TACTAATATCGATATATTTTTGTCAAATTTTTGTGATATCTTCAAACATATATTTTATTCAAAAATAAAAACATCATCGCTTTCTCAAAATCACATAAAGTCATATTATAACATCGACTGAGATAAGGAATAAAAGGAAATATTAAAATCATGATGTATCTCGTTGCATTGTACGAGTACGCTTCTAGTTATTATAAAAGAATTATATTATTAAACAAAAAATAAATGATTTTATTATCAAATCTAAATTAAATTATAATAAAAAATAGAATTAAAGAAATTACACAAAAAACAATAACTTTTGAATATTTAATTTGATACTAAAATCGATGTATTTTTTTTTTCAAAATTTTATGATACCTTCAAATTTAAAACTATTATTGTTTTTTCGATACCACATAAAATCATATTATAACATCGACGGAGACAGAATAAAATGAAACATTAAAATCAAAATGTGTCTTACTATATTGCACGAGTACTTTAGTATTATCTAATATGTTTTAACCCTGATGTTAAATATTTTTTTACTACATCATTAAAAAAAAAAGTAATAAAGGTTATCAAATGACGTATATATTCTTGTAAAACATTTGGAGGTACTGATATGCAACTTCTCTGAAACTTAAAGGGGTGTTAATAGAAATATACAAATTGCCACCAGTAATCTTTGCTTATTCAAAATTGCAGCTCTTTTCCTTCGATATCCATCACTCTCTCCGTCCTCCATTAAAATCTCCGAAACCTCTCTGTATCTTTATCCGATACACCCACTAGCGCATATTCACATAGTTTCTGTTACGGTGCTCGTCGGCCATGGCGATTGCAGCAGCAGCTGTTATCGTCCCTCTCGGTGTCCTCTTCTTTGTCTCTGGTCTAATCGTCAATCTCATTCAGGTGATTTTTCCCCTACTGATTTGTGTTTGTATGTGTATATTGTATCGGGATCATTCTTTGTGAATTTTAGGGATTTTCTCAATTTTAGAACTATTAACCACTGGGATCGCGACAATGTTTATATAGAAAATTTTCTGTCATCTCTATCGGGTTTTGTACATTATATATTTCGTCGTGATGGTTTCTATTATTTGAGGCTGAATACGAATGTTGATTTTCGTTATGTTTATTTGTTGTTGTGGGCTTTTAGGCGATATTTTACGTGATTGTACGGCCGTTTTCGAAGAATACATACAGAAGGATTAACAGGATGGTGGCGGAGCTGTTGTGGCTTGAACTTGTGTGGATAGTTGATTGGTGGGCAGGAGTTAAGGTGATGATTTAGTAAGGTTCAATGATTTTTTAGTCACTCAATTATGCTTGTACAAGCGTTTATATATCCTACTGAGATGAAAATAGGGTTACTTGGGGCTTTATGTTGTTCAATTCTTTCTCTTTTTTCAGTTTTCGCCATACATGTTTTCAAGGCTGTTTGTTATTCAATAATTTGATGTTAATCAAATACTAGTAGATCCGATTCGCATATGGGTTTGGCAATGGTAATTGATGATTTGGTTTATGTTCTATGCACTTGTTTGTTGTCTAAGCCTACCATTTGCTTTAAGGGTCCGATATCGTGTGCATTTTGTATGTGTGCTCTCTCCTGCTTAAATGGGCTTAAGTGGTCATAAAACAACAAAAATGGGTTCTTTGTTTCTAAGGGCCTTTCATTTACTTTAGTGCAGACAAACAATGAAGATTCTCATACAATTATTCCGTAGCATCTGTACCTGCAACTCGATTGCAGGCCTTTGGTATTGTTTTATTAACTAGTAATTTGTGTTGTCTTACTATCCCTTTTATTGGGCTGAAAAGTTGATTTGTATACATTTGGTATATGTAAAAAATGAATTTAGTATGTCGTGTGGGATATACTTGGTCAGTTTGGTTTGATTATTCGCTATGCATTTAATGTTTCTATGGAAGTTCAATTTTTTGTTTTTCTAAGGAGTGTTTTCAATGTCCTCATGTTCTGTGTACTTGCCAATAAAGACAAAAGATCATCTTGCATATGCATAGTTTCTTCAGAGGCATGTTAGTGCTGAAATCTGTCTTTATGTTTTTCCGAGCATGTGAAGATTTGTTGTACACCTCATTCTTTTATTAGCTTTGATTTTAATGGCAGGTTTTGTTTGTCTAATGGATGGAATTCACATAATAACATGTCAAACAAACCTGTTTTGACTCATTTTTGTGTTTATTAAATTAAGTTTTTTTTCCTTCGGTTGATCACTTTCTAATTTGAAACTTGTGGAGTTTACTGTGTTAAGATATTGATATTCTACTTTTTATCTTATTCATATTTTTCTGATCTTGAAACTATATTCTCTTCTATTTGGTACACGTTAGTGGATCCAATATATTTTGATTTGTTATAGTCTAGTTTTTTAACACAACGTGGTGCAGGTCCAATTATACACAGATCCTGAGACGTTAGAAATGATGGGTAAGAGGAATGTACTGATAGAATTTTCTGTTCTTTGACCCGGATAAATGATGTATTTCTTCCATTTATGTTGATTATATTTACAGGTAAGGAACATGCCCTTGTTATAGCTAATCACAAAAGTGACATTGATTGGCTTATTGGATGGGTATTTGCACAGGTGATTATCAAATAAACCTACTGTTTGTGCCTTCCTACACTTTGAAAAGCATGAGATCGTTGTGTTTTAGAAATTTTAATGCACAATTGCTTTTGCAACAGAGTTTTATTCATCTAACCTTTTTATTATGGTTATCACTGCCATCTCTGCAAATGTTGCACCCTAATTCTCATTGGATTGTTCTGTGACAGCGATCAGGGTGCCTTGGTAGCACATTAGCTGTTATGAAGAAATCGTCAAAATTCCTTCCTGTAAGTATTTAGCAATTGCCATGTTACAATATGCAACTTAAGCTTTGAAATTAATGCTATATATGTGTGCTTATTTAATTCTCGTAATATATTCCCCCTATTTCACTTTAGTGCCTTCAAATTGTGAATAAGGGAAACTACTCTCAACTTCAAAACTGATTTGAATATATTTAATTTTGTACAAAATTGATAAATGCTGCATTAAACCGAGCAAAAACTACTGGAATTAGAGAATTCTGTGATAGGGATGTGACAAGTTCATGTGAAATTTACAGTTATTCGACCGTCAAAAGTCAAAAAGGGAATATTTAAAGTGGGCAGAGGGAGTTATAGATAATGAACTGTCTAAATTGAAATTGGTATATTTGGAAGTCATATTGTTATAAATATGTGAAGCATGTTACACTTGGTTCATTGACTTGGATTATGAACCTCAAAGACTTAGATTTGTTTATATTGCTTATCCGGAGGTTTGCAATGGAATCTGAACATCTTCTGAACTATAGGAGTGTTATGTAGCATTAGCTGGAGTTATTCGATGTTGGTGCTAAGATTATTGAATACGACAATGTGCTTGAAGAATTTCAGAGTAAATATCGAATAACTGCCTTTGCAAATTGTGTGAAATTAATTCTTTTAATTGTGCATAAAGTATCATTAAGATTGTTGTCTAGTTACTCCAGTGAGAGGCTTGAACCCTCAATTTTCTGTTTCTATAATTATATATGCATGTCTTTTCTGGAGCCTGATTCTTGGGGTTGCCACTTTTCAAAGTGTAAACAGAAAAGATGGTAAAACAGAAAGTCAGCATGTGAACCTTGGATTTTTTCTCAGTATGCATGTTCTTTGTGTAGCCAGATTTTTGAGACACCACTTTATGGAGCGTAACTAGAAGACACGGTCAAAAGAGAAAGCGATATCAAGCAGTACTTCGTTAACTGAATTGATCTTGTATGCTTAAAATATGGGACATTGTTAACATTATTCAGCTCTCGAGTGACCACCAACTATGCTAATGATCTTTTGTTTAGATTAATGAATGTTTAATGCAAAATGTTAACAAATTTAAAAGTTTGTAGTTTGTCAATTATGCATTATTTATTGATTATTATGGTCTTTTTTCCTTCCATTCTAGACTTGTAATTATAGCACAAGTTTTTTCCCTTCTCAAATTGATGTCACAACTTGCAAGAATTAAACGGTTCAATATATGCAGGTCATAGGCTGGTCAATGTGGTTTTCTGAGTATCTTTTTCTTGAGAGAAGCTGGGCTAAGGATGAAAATACTCTAAAGGTATTATTCCATTAGTTGTAGTCTACTTGTATTCATGATGCTCACGATTTTATGTTCAACCCTCTTTCTCTCTTATCTAAAACATATTTTCTTGGTGAAATGAGGTTCTTTTTTTTCTTGGACAAGCTTAACTTTGTGGCCTGTATTTTGCAGTTCGGTCTTCAACGCCTAAAGGACTATCCTCAACCCTTTTGGTTGGCTCTTTTCGTGGAGGGGACTCGATTTACTCAAGCAAAGCTTTTGGCAGCTCAAGAATATGCATCTTCGAATGGGTTGCCTGTTCCCAGAAATGTGCTGATTCCACGAACAAAGGTTAGACTCCCTTGCATCTACCACCGAATGTAAACTACTGATTCTATTCTGTGTTGTTAATTTACTTCCTTTGATATCTGGGTCTCTGCCTGTTTGTTTTTAGTGTTCATGCGGGGGTATAATAGATCAATATCTTGTTTCATTTGAACACTTTTAACTTATCATGGGATTGCAACATCCAATTTGCTAGGGAGTATTAGCCTACCAACTAGTTTGGGATAAAAGGCTATTTGTTTCTTGGACAATTGTTTTACTAATATCTGTTGGAAAGTATATGAAGACGAGAAAGCTTTAATAGGTTATGGAGATAACAAGTTTCAGTCAATCTGCTAAACGGTGATTCCAGGATCCTGCTTGATACATTGGATTACATGTTGAAGAAAGTCAACAACTCTGCTTACTATTCTAGTTACTAAATTAGTTGTAGGCTGCGGTTTTGAAATGTGTTCATATTGTTTATGTATTTAGCTGTTACTTTATGTACTTCAGAGTAATTTATTTATTGTTTTTTATGCTGTCAGGGTTTTGTTACATCAGTAAGTCACATGCGATCATTTGTTCCAGCCATCTATGATATGACTGTTGCTATTCCGAGAGATTCGACTCCACCAACAATGCTGAGGCTGTTTAAGGGGCAACCTTCTGTGGTGAGCCATCTTGACCTTTGAGTTTTGATTAAAATGATAGAAGCCAGTTCGAGTTTCCTCAGGGCCACTAGGGGTTTTTCTGTCAAGGACTCCGGGCCCCATGGGAATTGTCGAGGTGCGCGCCAGCTGGCCGGACACCCACGTACCAAAAAAAACAAGTCAAGACTAAGGGGCCCATTTGAGAGTGGACTGGTGACTTCGTTGCTACTTTATTATCTGTTTTCTAGTAATGTCAGATACCGAAGATTGCTTTATTTTTCTCTTTCCTCTCATTATTTATCCATTCCTGTTGCCCCTTACGTTCTTCTGGAAACTCCACAATCTTTTATGGGTAAAATCTATGTACAACTTGTTTGGGATTTAAAGGTATGTTGATTTTAGCTGCAACTATTTGAGCTGTCTCTGATCTTTCTTGCACATTTATGTTTTCTCTCGGATGAGGTGGCCACTTGTAAACTATTCTACTTTTCTTCTTGGTGTTGTTCTTCTCAGTGTTTAGAGACATATGCATATGAAACTGAAAAATTTATTATGAATAAAGGAATTCTTTTCTTGCAGGTTCACGTGAAAGTTAAGCGCTATTTGATGAAAGATTTGCCAGAAACAGATGAAGCTGTTGCACAATGGTGTAAAGATATATTTGTTGCCAAGGTGCAACCTTCTGCATTCGTTTATTATTACTGTTTTATAGTTTTCGTTCTAATTCTGTTATTCTTGTCTGTTTGAAAGACCAAGGGAATGTATTCAGCAATTCTAATCAAAGGTGGTTATGAATGCCATAAGTGTACATGCCCCTCAGATAGATCACAATGATTCTGTCACAATACGAGCTTTTTGGGGATACCTGTTAGTGAGAGACATTACAAAAGGAAATCTTAATGGTCATGTATTAAAAGATGGTAGATGCTTTGATGTAATTCATGGAGGTTGTTGGTATCAAGGACAAGAAATCTTGTTTTGCAATAGCTTTGAAAGAATTCACGGAGGTTGGGTCGTCTTATATGCTGTAGGATTCTCTAGGGAACTCCTGATATTAGATAGAATCTTAGGTACATTTGTAGTAGAACCTAGAATTTAGAAACATCTTGTATCTAGAAAGTTCTTAGGCCTAGAGAGTTTTTGTTTCTAGAATGTTCCATGGAGATGCAGACCCCATATCAAAAGATGGTGCATCCCTCATTGGTAAACCATCCTAGAATGCAAGAAGCTTTCTGAGTAATAACCAAAACCTCCTTCAGTCCTTCGTAAACTAAGCTCTACAAACCTTTCAGAGGCGCTACCATACTATTGGCAACCACCCTTTCTCAAGTATTTCAGGCTGATTGAGCACTTCCGAGGCACTAACGTGCTATTGGCAACCATAAGCTAGCTTATTTTTTGAGCTTATTAAAAAGCCTCAAAGGTTAGCTATAAGCTAGCTTTTTGAAAAGCTGCTTGAAGTAGTGTTTCAATAAAGCTTCACGGGATTTTTTCACTTTTTTTTCCCAATTATGCCCCTTATATTTTTCCAATTTAATTTTTTGACATATCTTTTTAAGTCATTGTACATTGTCATCTAGTTTATCAACTAGTTTTTACCAAACATGACTAGTTTATCGGATATGCCAAACATAGTACAACTTGCAAATAAGACCATGTGAAAATAAGCTAGCCAAGAGAGAAGCTATCGGTAAAGCATGCGAGACTTGATGCTATTAGCTTTAGCCCACAGATTCTCCCTTTTCATCGATATTAGAAAGCATTCAACATATTCGATTGATGGTCGAACAGTCCATAGAATTATATATGCCGTATGTTGTATCAGTTTATGATTTTGTTTGCTTCTCAACAGGATGATTTATTAGACAAGCATAAAGCAGAAGACAGCTTTCCTGATTCAAATCTTCATGACATTGGACGACCTCTAAAGTCTCTCGTGGTAAGAATACTATTTTAACATAAAAACATGTCAAACAGTTCTCCAGATAACCCCTTGCGGATAGCTGAATTGGTGAGGCCTTGGGTTTCCTCCCATACGTCACCAGCTCGAGTCCCCTTAGGGCCACTTGAGGTTTGCCCGACTATTAAACCTTCAGGGAGCATTTGGTTTGATGGAATGATTTTTAGAGATTTGGATTTCGTGGAAGGATTTGAAATTGGAGGGAGTTGGATTTGGAAGGATTTGAGATCTTTGGTGTGTTTGGTTTGAAATCTCACGAAATACCAACAAACCCCATGGGGATTTCTAAATCCCATATTTGTGGGATTTCAAATCCAAACAATCCTTCAAACCAAATATGAGACTGGAAAAATTAAATTCCAAATCCCTCTAAATCCTATTCAATCCTACAAACCATCTGGGGCCTTAGGGCCCTGTGGGATTAGTCGAGTTGTGCGCAAGCCGGCCTGAACACCCAAAATTATAAAAAAAAACAGTTCTCCCATAACTTTTGGTGGTAGCTTAATTGTATCAGGGCTTGGGTTTGCTCCCATCAGTCACTAGTTCAAGTCCCCTTAGAACCACTGCAGGTTTATCTGGTTGATAACTCAAGGACCCGATGGTATCAACCTAGTTGTGGACAAACTGGCCCAAACGCCCACAGTTACAAAGAACAGTTCTTCTCATCTATTTGGGTAGAACAACAAATCTTACACATGTTTGCATATTTACAGGTGGTCACTTCTTGGGCATGCCTGCTTGTTTTTGGGACCTTCAAATTCTTCCGGTGGTCTAACCTTTTCTCTTCGTGGAAGGGTCTAACGATCACAGCAGTTTGTCTGGCGGTTGTTACCATCTTAATGCAGATCTTGATTCAATTCTCTCAGTCGGAACGTTCCACCCCTGCAAAAGTGGTGCCATCGAGGAGCAGCAACGGCGGAGAACCGTCGCATGCTGTACACGACAAAAAGCAGTGAGTAGAAGCATATCCCACCAAAATTTATTCAACATATGGAAGTCATCTCAAACTCTTGTTTTACTTGTGCAAGTTATCTAATGTTTCAAGTAGCGTTTACCATGTGTTTTCGAGTTTTTGTGTATCAAAGAAATAGAAAAGTTCAAGAGTCCGATTCATCTTTCTCTCTTTCTCTTTCGGTTTCGTTCTGATCTGTATGCATCATCGTATATGTATTATTTGTTTTTGAAGTTATTTATCATCTGTCGTTACATACATTTCAATGGAATGGTCTTGCAAAGGGTATGACATCATTTCTGATGAGACTAACGTTTTGAATCGAACTTGCAATCTTTCCTTAAAAATCTACCTCTAAAAGACCTATTCCAGGCCTAGTTCAAATGCCACCTACTATCCCTCCACACCACTATGTTGTAACACCCCTAATTTTTGAGAAAACCGGTTGAGGAACGGCCGGAAAACGATCGAGGAACGTCCAAGAAACTTCAAAAATGTTGTGCTAAAGAGGTATTACAAATTATAAAGGGAGGGGGAGAAAATTCAAATTTGATGAAAGTGAAGTTGAATGTTTGAAGATGAAAGAAAGTAAGTGAAAGTTCAAGATAATTTCAGATGATTGTTGAAAGTATCAAATGTTGAAGAAATATTTACAAAAAAGTCTTCGATGTAGTGATAAAATTGTGATAACGAGAAGAAGTTTGAACGAAAAAATCTTAGGGGCCGTTTACCTAAATGTTTACCCGGTAAGCACCTATCGTTAAGAGTCAACACTATAATTTTATTTTATCGGGTAAGATTGTAGTAAATCAAAATGTATCTTATGCAACAATTTACTAGGTAAGCGTTTATCTAGGTAAGAGTCGTCACCTTCACTTACCGAGTAAGACTTTTCATTCTTATCATCACTCTTAGCGGGTAAGATTTTTGCCCTTTGTCATGTTCATCTGATAAGGAAAATTGCCCCGTAAGTATTTATCGGGTAGGCTTTTAGTAAACGACCCCTTAATCTTACGATGAAAAAGATATTTGTAAAATTTGGTGACAAATCCATCATATCTTAGGAAAGAGGGTGAATATTAAAATTGGATGAAACCAACATTTTATAGGGATATGATTTGTCAATGGCACATTTTTAGGGATATATTTGCCAATATAACATTTTATTGGGTTGTATTATGTCAACAGTACATTTTTATAGGGACGTATATGTCAATGACACATAACTGAAAAGCGACGTCGTATAGGACGTTGACCCTTGAAGATTGAGATCGCAGGCCGCTTTACAAATTCGGAGCCCTCATCCGTCGGTATCGTCGTAGAGATGCCGTCTGCTAAACCCTTCTCTGCCGCCGCAGGCATGCTTCGATCACGGCTTACCTCCACACTCCGGCAACGTAGCGGCGATGGTCCTAGCCGGTGGACCACCCCAGGCCACCAGGACCGCCCTAACGGATACTTTCTGAATCGGACCCCTCTACCACCGGGCCAGTCAAGGAAGTGGGAAGATTGGGAGCTACCTTGTTACGTCACTAGCTTCCTAACCATCGTCATCCTCGGCGTCGGACTCAACGCCAAGCCCGATCTAACCCTAGAGACGTGGGCCCACCAGAAAGCCGTAGAAAGACTCGAGGCTCAGCGACAGATCCTCGCGGCGGATGATTCTGATTGATTGTTGAGTCTTCTGTTCCATGGTAAACTTGCCTTATGTTTTTGACTTCGGGTGTTATTGGGGCATATCTCCAAATCACTGGACTAATATGTAAAATCTGTGAACTTAGATTTGTTCATATGTGGTTTTATCAGTTCTTTCTGATAATAATGCGTAATTGAAGCATCGAATTACTATAGAATTTAGGTCTTAATTTGAGGCATGCATGTTAAAATCTGTTGCAAGTTCATCTAACCCATTTTGCTAATTTATGTACTAATTTCTCCAAAATGTTGGATATGGCTTAATGGGTATCTGATTGACTTTGTGTCTGTGTAATGCAAAGTAGAATTACATGTTTTACTTGCAGAGTGATTATAGACTTTGAGCCTTCAAATAACACAAGGGTCCAAGCATGATCCTTGAAGGCATCTTTAGCCCTTTTAGCATTGGTACTCGAACATGGTTCGACAGTACTGGACCGGACAAGAGGGTCTGTCTGGTGTTCGGTACATGGTTCACCGGCTAATTGGGAATTTATAGTTCTCTTAAACTGAAATGGATTTCACTAGCTGAGATTATATATGTAGGAAACAGATAATAATGCTAGTAATGGCTCTGTGATTATCCCATCTTATTGCTACTTCATTTTGTATGTTTTGAAGTATGGCAGATTATACTTGATGGTCTTGCATGGCTGCTCAATAGTAGAATGCAACCATGAGGTGTCTGCTCATTCTTGGAGCATTTTGGTGATACATACCTATACCTATATAAACATTTATATTCACAAGTGAATGATGAATTTGTGGTTTGTATGGCAGTGCCAATATCCTCATACTTTTGGTATTTCTTACTTGTTAAGTTTGGGCACAAGAACAGCTTAAGCAAACTGTTGGGCATTTAGGTCTCTGCATTCAGAGTTATATATGGAATCTTGGCTTGCAATATCAGTCCATAATAGCTGAATCCCTTGTCAAGTTGATTATAATCCAATAACATGATCTTAGGGGCCGTTCGATACGAGTCAACAATATAATTTATTTTGATGCGTAAGATTTTAGTTTATCAAAACGTATCGAATGCAACAATTTATCGGGTAAGCGCTTACCTGGGTAAGAGTCGTCATCTACACTTACCGAGTAAGACTCTCCATCTTTCTCATCGCTTTAACCGGTAAGATTCTTGTCCCTTGTCATGTTCATCCGATTAGGAAATTTATCCGGTAAGCACTTACCAAATAAGCGTTTAATAAACGGCTCCTTATATCATCTTATAGCTTTAGCCACTCCCCATAAAAATTCATCGATATCTGCTTCATAAGATTGGTCCTATAGAGTAATCAAACACATAATGTCGAATAACACTACTTTCATGCTCTACTCTTTGTGGTAAAGATCAGGTCTAAAACCCTACTGTCGAGATTTTCTGATAGCCATGACCCTTAGAATTTTTATCATATTGCTAAAGAATTCTCAATACTTCTTATAATCACTTTGCTTTGATCATCATGTACCAATTTTTTCTTCTCATATTGCTAAAGAATTCTCAATACTTCTTATAATCACTTTGCTTTGATCATCATGTACCAATTTTTTCTTCTTTGGAGTATATAAATCAACTCCAGTTGTGTATGGTATTTCTAGAGGTGTTCGTGGTCCGGTTTGGGTGGTTTAACCTTCCAAACCACAGACCAGTCAAGCCGGACCACAAAAAGGCGGTATGGTCTGACCAGTTTAGATGGTCTGTTTTGTGTCTCTTTTGGGCTTCAAACTAAAAAAAAAAACTTAAAATTTATATTCAAAATAAAATTTATACCGATATGACATTATTAAAAAAAATATCGAATTATAAAAGAAACATTTGTATATAAATAAAACATTGAGCAAATCGAGTGACAATTTGAAATTTTAGATTTGATTTTTGACGGATTTCAGAATTTTGTCAATTTGGATAACGCAATAAATTGAAAGAAAAAGGAAAACTAAAAACATGATGTCTTGAGCAAACTTTCTTTAATTGGGCCATAAAGGTTGAACCTACAACATGAAAACTAAATATAATTATTGCATGTGATGTGATTTTTTGGCGATCGGTTCGGTCCAGACTGCTCAATGAAATGGTCAAAACCACATATCAAACTGAACCAAGCGGTTAGCTATTTTTATACCGGACCGGACCGCCAGACTGCCAAAAACGGTCCGGTTTGACTTGATTCGACCGGTTTGAACAGTCCAACGGTTTCTTTAACACCCGTAGTGGCAGTAGAAGTGTCTATTTTCTCGTCTTTCATTTATTGCTAGAAAGAAACAAGATTTTATATAGGTAAGGTATGTCTATTATTTTATAGGATAAGACAGGACGACGAGGGATTTAAGAAGGGTGCCCTTATCATTCCGGTGGAAAAATTTTAGAGGGGCTTAAAGATGGATATTCTCTAATTTGATATGTACTCCTCGATCGAAATCTGAAGGTTCTTTCTTGACCTAACTATAAAGATTCGAATTTCCTTTGCATTAGCAAAAAGTGTTTGCAGCTTATTGATAGTGTAATTGTATGTGGAATTTAAATGTTGCAAGTTTGAATCCTTCCGAGTTTTTATTTTATGGTAAGAACAGAAGGAAAAAAACCACTTGGGTGTCGCAAAAATTCCTCTTATATCTTTTTATTTTATTAGGTCATGCTTCTTAAACTATTTTTTGTTTTATTTTATATTATACTATACTTTGGATTTTTTAGGTAACTGTGAGTTTTTAGACCAACTTATATACACAGACTAAACCACATGCAACCATGAATAAACTGGAGTAATTCACATCAATCAAATCCAAATGATGGAAATCAACACTATATAGTCAAACCAGATAATCTCTCCGTTACCAAATGGCCAGTACATATATTGTTATTTGTTATTAAAAATACATGTGATTTAATACGTAGTTTAATAAAAACCTTTGTTACATCGATCCGCAAACAAGATTTTGTCAAGCGACAAATTGTAAAATAAAGTACAATTAAGAACATGTTTTCAAAAAAAGAAACTTAATTTTACCACATGAGATTTGAGTAAACCAAACATATTCAGTATACAAATAGACCAGATCAGATCAAACCAAACATATCTCGTATAAAAACAGGGTTTTTGAATGAAGAGAATCTTGATTGATCATACGACGAGATTCAAGACATTAGTCGATTGCGGTTTTCAAGATCCCGAAAAATTAAACTAGATAGACAAAAGAAGTAAGATGTACATAGACATAAAGGGTAAGATTGATTTTGTAAAATTCCAACCAACATAGCATATGAATCAAGTTTCACAACTTACCTGCTTTCAATCTTCATCCACAAAAAACAACCCAACTTCTTTAGAACTTCCAATTCCCAACCAGAACATTTTTCTAGAATGTTCTGGTCTCTTCATTCCAAAAGTAACCCAACTCCTAGAAACTTCCATTACACATTTCCCCTTTTTCAGGAAATGGCATATCATTAATGAGTTTTGCAAGATGAAGGGATTCATAATTACAGATCATCAACACAAACAGATCCATCCATCTATGTAGAGACCACAAACATCCAAACACACACAAACACACACACATTGGAACCGAACCAAACCGAAACCAAACCAAACCAAACCATACCAATCCCTACCAATCGACAATGAGAATAAGTATGTTCATAACACTGGCAAGGTGCCCCCCGTCTTCACGGCTTTTCTAAATCAACTTTCAAACAATCCCACCAGACAAAGGGGCAACTTCAACTTTTCACTACAAGTATCATAATACCCTTTATAGGACCCTTTCTTCATATCTTATCAAGCTTTTCAGCTTTCACCACAGGATTCGCCTTCGCTATCGCATCACGACCAGCACTTCGGTAATCAAAAGGACACTCGTGTTTGTCCGAGTAGCGATGAGCAGAGCAGAACAGATTTCCACACCTGCAATTGAACCCCGTTAATCCTACTCGCTTACGACAAGTCATGCATCTGCTGGGTCCCTCTTTCACCTTAGCCTCCACGACTTGTTGACTTGAGGAGTCATCAGGCCGTGCTTGTGTTGGAACCATTTTCAATTCCACCGGCGCTGCTGCTGCTGCTTTGATGGCTTCAGTAGCCACCACATCCTCACTGCCACCACCATTCACGATGTTCTCAAAGGATGAAGCTGCAAGTTTCGCATGTTCCTGCTTCAATATCATCTCCTTGTGGCATTTAGAACACATGTTCATGGTGGCCGCACTCCCAAAGAAGCCACAGTTGTTGATGCAAAGAATAGGGCCCTCTGGAGCCGCCTGGCACCCTGTCTCTTTGGTAGATTCCATCTGTCAAACTTCCCTGCATAAGTCTAGGTATCAATCATTACCCAATTGCTAACTAGTGAAAGACCTGAGCAGGAAAGAAGGGTACTAGAAAACTGAAAAAGACCATCATAAGAAAGCCATCACAAAAGTCAAAATCACGAAATGTGGGAATATATATATATATATATCTATATATATATATATATATATCTATATATATATATATATATATATATATATATATATATTCAAGGGCCTTGTTAGTTCTTTCTACTTTTCTGTATGCATTATCCTCTCTACAACCAAAGTGTCATTCAATGTGCTTAAGGCAATAAGACACAGCCAGTGGCAACTCCTATCAAGTCTCAAGGATTCTAAGCATCCCTCAGTTTTCCAATTAGGTAACCTATAGCCGAGTCAAGCCAAAACAACTACGTTGATATAACTTTATATAGCAAGACATACACTGAAAACATGATGATGCTGAATACAAATACATATATTCTTATCGTCTAACATGGAAATAGATTAAAATCAACTACAAGTGAGTCAAATTTGCTCAATTGGTAATTACTAGAGAATATAGTTGAGATTGACTTGGCATATAATGGATGATCCATTAAGCCACCTGTGATGACTCAACATACAATATGAATCAAGAAATGCCCACTCTAACTGCCCCATGTGCAACTGCACATAGGCCACAAATTCCTTTTAACACACAACTAAAACACACTGTTGCCTAGATCAAAATAGGTGGGAATGTTACAAAAATCAATCAAACACCTTAAACATGTTAAGCTCTCTTCCATTTTAGGCGAAAAGCTTTAAACATACTAATAACTTTTATACAGGCTTACCATATCTAATCAAAGAAAAGATTATCATATGCGTAGATATCTTATTATGTAAGCTGTATTGCAAAATTTAATAAAAGGCTGATAAGAAGACAGTTTCCTCTGCAGTATCCCATGAAGAACTAAATGCGAGTAATAACTTAAATTAGCATCACAAGCCCCAACAGATTAAATATTGTTGACAGTTCACTGTATGTCAGACCCAATGCTGCCTGACTCGTCTTACATGTTGATCCACAGAACGTATTGGTGCATGCTACTAGTAGTTAGTGGAACATGGTTCATCAGGGGTAGATGGGTGGTCTCATCCGGTAAGCTATTTTGGTACACTGTACACTTGTGTGAAATACTTATTGTGCTAACACCATGCCAGCAACTGTCATCTGGCATTCAAATATTCACATTGAACACATTATTTAGGCCTACCATTTTTAATTTGACCAAACCACATCCACCAAATCCAATCAGCAAAATAGAACCTCCCTATCATGTGATCTTGAACACAATGCTTAAAAATGGTAAAGTTAGTACTTCCATATGACATAGACTCCACATCTTTGAGATATAAAATGCTGGTCTCTCATACTCCTGTAGCAGGCACCTTCATGGTCAAATTGGCTCTAGCATTAGTAACACCTAGACTTGTAACTATACCTCCTCCACTCCTAGCCTTCCTCAGCATCTTGGGCTCCACCGTCACATTTATTTATTGGGTCATTGTGGTGTGGCAGGTGTGCCGGTGCATTAAACACCTCAATTGGGGTCATGCAAGTTAAATCAACCCATGTAATGCAAATGACACCCAACTGGGTATAGAAATTATTTTACCAAATACATTCGTGTTATTTCAGTAACTGACCCACAAACTGACAAAAGTAACCTTTTCAACCACACTTGATACCACAAGCAGTTAAGAAGTATTATTTGTTAAATAACTATGGAAGGATAGAGGTGGATCTCATCATTTCAAGTAAATACTAGCCTCACTATTCAAATTGACTTCAGATAGCATTGAGTTTCAAGAAGACAAAATTTAATAACAAGACATATGCAGGTGCTTTATCATGAATCATTAATAATCATTTGAGGAAATATATAATGACAATAAATGGTGGTTATTATGCTCATAATCAAAAAATAAATGAAGGCAGGAGCTCAAAGGCCCAAGCTATGACTTGATCAATGGTTCAATGTGACTAGAGGATCACTATTATCTAAAATCATACATGTAACTTGCATACCCTGGTAGAAAGAATGAACTTCAGGCATCACCATGGAAGATATCTACAGGGTAACAATATACCAAGAAAGCAAATGAAATTTTAGATCCATCACACACCGAGAAGTCCAACATTCAACAATTCCTATTCTACATGAGAGAAATAAGATCCATCCCCCTCTCAACAATTGATTATTTTCTTTGACGGTTATAGTACTTATTAATTAGTGCTCTAGTTATATTAGCACTTTCCAAGATGGGTAGGCAGATTAAAATTGAATGAGTTTTGGAATCATTTATTAACAAAATATTTAGCAATGTACAATTTACAAGCACTTTAAGGAAATCAAGATCGCGCAGCTTGATGCCTCTGTTGTTCAAGGTAGCAATCTAATGTGATAACTACTACATTGTGGTGACGAGCAGTGTCAAGAATTGCATATCATCCATAGCGCTGAATTAACCAACCATCACCACTGATTTAACTGGATGGTTCTACATCCACCTATGTGACTCATAGGAAAGTAGAAATAACAAGAAAACACAGATACAAATAAGCAATACAGCCTGCGGAATAAAGTGAGAAGAAGAAAACTGATATTTTGTATAAGAGCAAAAAGATTATATTTTCAATCTGGGTGTTCCACCAGAGTATGAAGTTTATTCAGTGGATGTTTAACGAATATCTTTGACCACGCAAGCAAAACTTTGGCTTTAACAAGTACATTGGCAAAAAGCAGCCTCCCCATCCCTTAAATGGTGCCCAGAAAAACTCAAAATGAAAATCACATACAAAAGTTTACGAACAGTGGTTTAATTAACCTTCATGCACAAAGCATAGTATGCATGAACTTTCAAATCATATAGAAAGCTTTAGTTAAATAACATTAATTCCTCACTAAGCAAGTAAAGAATAGTACATAATATCAACTATCAAGCCTGCATAAGCATAATGACAGTTCAGCAAATGCCTGATCAACAACTGAAACAAATTAATCGGGGTAAGTTTTTTATAAACAAACATAATAAGTTAATACCTGCATGCACCAAGTGAGGAAAGATTTGTCAATAGATAACATAAATTTAACTTATATGAACAGAAAAGGCAATACTCATAATTTGCTTATTGCAGTATCTAAAAAGAGTAGGTATATTAGGTTCTATCTACTTCTTATATTCCTCAAAACTTGGCTCAACCAATCTATTCCCATACCAATTCATATAGAAGCTGACAAATGAAACTTAAGAGAGAGAGAATACCGCCACTAGATCACTTGGCAAACAAGCTATTACAACAAAAAACAGTGAAACCACAATTGGATACACATCCCAATCCAATAAACAGCAGATGATAAAACCCCAAATATTCATCATCACATACGATTTTACAGATTATCCAACTTTCAAAATCACACTTGAAAACCAAAGGCACACAACATCATCATTCCTTGGAAAGTAAATTAACATACAGAGATCGTATATATCTTCCACGACGCGAATACAAACCAAAATTGAGATAAAAAAAAACGGCCGACTAAAAGAAAACAAAGGAAACCCTAATCATCGCCAAAATTAAGAGGAATTGATTTCAAATTTCACCCCCCAACTATCAAACATCGAAGACCAAGAACGATCTCTACTGCAAAATACAAATACAAACACGGGAAAACCCAATAGTTTTATATCGATCTAGGTATGGCAAACTCTTGTGACGATATTCAAACCAAAATCATGAAATTGAATGATAAACATCGAGAAAGAAATCAATTTCACCTGTAATTGAGTAAATTAATCGGATGATATGGTCGAAGAAATCGAAGGAGATTGGAGATTTTTGATTAAATTGGGGGTGGGATGGGATTGTGATCTCCTCTTATCAGTCGTTCGACCTATTTAAGACTTGTTTTCTTCCTTCCTGCCAACGAAACTCTCATTTTCTATCACGTAGTCGGTGAGGCCCAAATTTGCCTTCACCTCACCACTACTTTATTACCATCATGCCATTAGGTGTTTGGATAATGCATTTTCAAATACCATGAATTTCAGGAAATTGACAAAAATAGTCGATCTATTGTTATTACTTGTAAACCTGAAATTAAAGAGTTACATATTACAAAGCGATACATTGTATTTAGGTGACATTTGGTTCGACGGAATTGGAAAGAACTGGAATGGTAAATTCCATTGGTTGAATCTCAATTAAGCATGTGGTTCATTCTTTGGGTTTTGATAAGGAATTTGAATTTTTGTATATGTTGGAATGTAAATTCCTCTAGGTTTTACCAAGAAATTTCAATTCCTTCATGCCATCTTTTTACGATAAACAATGATGGTGAAAGACATATTGAAGCAGTTATGGTTCACTGTTGAGGTAAAGACTACCACAGACATGCTTGGGAACCCCTATATCAAGATCTCATGCCAGATCAACAACGTGACGATGAACTTTAGGTCTGGAACCATTTGCTCAGCGTTACAGCTTCCCAAGGTTCCTCCCTTATTCGCACAAGACCCTGAAAGTAAAGCTATCGCTCGACGGTATTCACTATGAATGGCTGCTAAAGAAGGACTCTGATTCAGAACTCAACAAGTCTTTGACCAAGATTGAGAAGAATCAGATGTCTACAGTTTGGCAAAACCTCTTCTCTCACTTCATTCAGTGCATAGGTAGGAAAACAGGTGACAAAGAACAAGCAAGTCGGGTAGCACTGAAAATTGGCTACTCGATCAAAAGGAACAAAAACGATGACTTTGCTCAGCTGATTTTTGACGACCTGACGCTGAAGCTGAACAAGTGTCAACGGGAAAAAGGTCGTCCCGTACACAAGGTTCCTGAGCGATATCATCTCAAGGATGTTGAAAAAGCAATACCCCGTTCGGGGTGACCTTCCCTCTGCAGGCTTGGATCAAGGATTCTTGATCACAAGTCCAAGCTTTTAGATGTTGGTTTATTCCCCATAATGCTGAGGATAGTCAATACTTCTTCTCTTCCTTCTTCTTCTCTTTCAGCAACAACGACTTTAGTTCAACCTCCAAAGTCTACCCAAGTTGCTACCTCCCTATCCTCTCGAAAGAGGACACAATTTGAAGCCTTATTAATCCCTCAAAGAGGGTTAAGAAAACTTCACAAGAGAAGCCTTCTCATCTAGCTGAGACCTCTCAATAGGTCTCATCTATTGAAATTCGCCCTAGCCCTGAGGCATCTGTTTTACCCCTAAGTTATTTATGTTATGCAACCTCATTCTCTCTCTTGTAATTCTTTCCGAATAAATGAATTTCCATAATATACTCTGATACTGAAAAAGATCCCAAAAAACAGTAAAAGGGACATGTATCTTACAAGTTCTTTTTCCATACTGTAACAACTAAGCAATTTTCTTTTTTGTTGCTTTGTCATCATCAAATAGGGGGAGATTGTTGATCCAAACTCTCTCAATGATATTATCATGATCCTTTATACTTAGCAAAAAATACTTAGTTCTGTTTTTATTCAGTTTCAACGATCATCACTAAGTCTGTTCAGTTTTCGCTAAATATGTATTGTAAAATTTTCTAAGGGATTAGTATTCTTCAATAAGACAAAACTCACACCAAAGGAACCTTCAGAATATCGGAGATATAGCTGAAGATAGAGACAAGTAGTTCATGATCTGAAGCGGGTTTAGTGACAACAAGCATGCCTACATCAAAGTGAGAAATCTAATCAAGATTCAATGAAGGCTGAAGAAACTCTACAGTTATGCAAGTGTCAACGTTCAAATGAATCTTGCTCTACAAGATTAGTTTTTGTCTTATCCTCCTGCACATAAAGGACAACCCCATATCTCACATAATAAAGCACATGTACGGAGTCACTCTATTGTCTCCAAGCGTACTTACCTAATTTATGAAAGAGTATTGTTCATATACTGCCAAAAACCTGTATATCTGAAGACAAAGAAC
This sequence comes from Cynara cardunculus var. scolymus, assembly GCF_001531365.2. NCBI lineage: Eukaryota > Viridiplantae > Streptophyta > Magnoliopsida > Asterales > Asteraceae > Cynara > Cynara cardunculus. The sequence continues at coordinate 9,470,664 of NC_037536.1, read as the reverse complement.
AAACTCTCAACTAGAAGTTTGTCACGTGCTTTATACCCTATGACTTGCATTAAATGCAAGAAGGCTCTCTTCTCAAATGCAAAGCTAATCTTACTCGAGCAAAGAATAACACATTCTAAAGTAAACACTCTCTCTTGCTCTTATGTGTAACTTGTGTGCTTCCTAGATTATTTAGATAAGTTCTTAATCTGATCTTCTCCCGTAAACAATCTGCAAAATCTTCTCTTATGAATAAAGTGAAAACTATGTGTTTGTATTCACCCCCCTCCCCATCTACAAACTATTATCTAAAAGCTCTTGTAGGTCTTTTGGGTCTAGATTAGCCCAAGATATTGAAAGTTTTATAAAGTCAGTGTCATGTATTGTATTGTAATGCTTTATAATTGGGCATTGGGCTTACATTGTATTTGACACCCATAAATAGGTGTCTTGGGTTTTAGAATTCATGTATAAGAGTCTAATGAGAATCGATTAGAGAGATATTGCTTAATAAGTTTGTTTTCTGTTTTCAATATCAAACAGGTCTGTATATTGTGTTCTTCATGCAATCTATCTTGAATATTAATTCAAACTTGATTTTGTTGTAATCTGGGATCAACATGTGGTATCAGAGCATAATTGAATCAAATTTTATTTGATATGATCATCTTTTGCAACAAAATTCAAGTTTTGAATATGTTTTTGCAATGGAATAGTACTCGTGAATGAACAATTTCCATGTTCGACTGTTTTGAGCGTATTTGATCAAATTCATTATGATTTTGGATGTTTTAATCCAATTCAAGCTTATAGATTTACCTATTTGTGTTTTCGAACATGTTATGATCATCAAGTTGGACTTTCTTTGAACAAATCTTGGATTTTGATGGATTTTTAGTCAAACTATTTGAGCTGAACTGTTAGATCCATGAATATCGCTTGATGAATATTGCCTTGAAAGATATTCATCAAGAACATCACTCGTTGAAGATTTAAAGGTTGTATTGAGCGATATTTGGTGGATATCGTCCATTGAAGATGTTGGTGTACTTGGCTATTTTTGAAACTACTTTGAGCGGTTTTTGGACTTGGGCAATTTTTTAATGAATTGAGCGATATTTGAGGATACCATCCAAGAGGTGAGCGATATTTGTGTAAACTGCCTAAGACATGAGCGATATTGGAGAACACCGCTTAAGTGTTGAACGATATACTCATATATCGCCCATGTGATGTGCGATATTCGTGTGGTCTTTGAAGCTTAAAAATCGCGCAAGTGTCAAGCGATATCTTTGTTTTACGATATTTTATTTGATGAGTGATATTCTCATATTAAGCAGTTTGCCTATATCACCTAAGCATCAAGCGGTGTTCGAAGTATATCGCTCAAGCCTCAAGCGATATTCGAAGTATATCGCTCAAGCCTCAAGCGATGTCTGTTAATGTTGAGCAATTTTTGGAAATTTGAGTATATCGGCCAAGGCATAGGCGATATACATTCTTAATTGAGGAAACCGCCTAAGCCATGGGCGATATCATTCTCATCCATAGTAATCGCTCACCTCTACGAGTTATACTATGTATAACCTTATTGTACTTATTTTAGTCTTTGCCCAAGACAACTCTATGCTATATTGGATGGTGTTCTTTATTCAAATTTTGCCCAACAAAAGCATCATCAACATTTTGTCAACATTTGACTTTAGGAAGTCAAAATTTGATTTTTTTTAAGTATATAATATTTATATACGACAAATGTAACAAATAAACTCACACACCCTCCTCACCTATGGTGAGGTTTGAACCCCTGACCTCCTAGAAGGCCAAGGGCTACGATACCGCTAGGCCAAAAATTTGACTTTTTGGTAAATATTATCAAGCTTAAGTTTTTCAGAACTGAATGATTAAATTCAATATTTGATTAGACTGGTTAGAAGTTTGAGTATTTGCAATCATTACTCTAAAGTTTTGCACAAGAGGCTAGACCATTGAGTGCTTTCAATCACTGCTTTGACCTGATCAATCAGAATTTTGAAGGTTTGTAATCATTGTTCTAGAGTTTCTGGAGTTACCAGACCTTTGAGTTTCTCAATCATTTATCTAACCCGATCAAATAGAGGTTTGAATGATTACAATCATTGTTTTGGAGGTATGGTTGTGATTTAGAGTTTTGAGTGTCGATAATCATCCAACTGATTGAGAATTTTGGATCTGGGTTTAGTTATTAAGTTTTGTGAAAGTATGAAGGAAATCGACTTATCTTTCTTGATCGACATCTATTGATCAAGAAGCTATGTTCTTGATGTTGTTTTTTTCCAGTTTCATTATCAAAAGGTGTTTATTCTGAATTATTCAAGCTGATATTGAACCCCTAATTTGTGAGCTTATCAGTACAAGTTCTTAAGCTGAAAGCTTATTCAACTCAAGGTTCAAAGAAAGATTCTTTGTTATTAGACTGTTTCTGCACAATGAAATGTCACGTAACTCACACATTATCTATCATGTTGTTGGATGAATCAATATGCTTATGGGTTGGCTGGGATTCTGAAGTTAATGGTTGTGTTGAGATGTGTACAGTTTAAAGCTGCTTTTGGTGCAATCAGTGGTACTGAAGGAACATTAAATAAAAATAAGATGAAACTGAAGAAAGAGCTTATTCAATTTGGGGGGGGGGGGGTTTGATATGTTATTCAAAGATGAGCAACACTAACATTTTCCAAAGAAAGCAGGGGGAGATTATCTAAAGGCTTCAGAAAATGCTTCATTTATAAAACTTTAGGGGGGAGATTGTTGGATCTAGATTAGCCTCAAGATATTGAAAGTTTTATAAAGTCAGTTTCATGTATTATATTGTAATATTTTGTAATTGGGCATTGGGCTTACATTGTATTTGACACCTATAAATAGTTGTCTTGGGTTTTAGAATTCATGTATGAGAGTCTAATAAGAGTCGATTAGAGAGAGAGATTGCTCTGTAAGTTTGCTTTATGTTTTTCAATAATAAACAGTCTTGTACATTGTGTTCTTCATGTAATCTATATTGAATATTAAGTCAGTCTTGATTTCGTTGTAATATGGGATCTACAAGATTCATCTGGGACCAACAGATCATTTTAGCCATAAAAAATAATAATACGTCTGTGATAACACTATCAATCACCCATTCATATAAGATCTCCATAAACATGCAGTGTTTAATTTGATATATGAATACCATTTGAAAGATCAAATGATATCCGTTGTACTTGATAATGCTAGTACTTTTGTTTGATGGATTTTTTTTAACATTTATGCGTCCAAAGAGGTAGGTCATACTGATTCAACCCAACTATTTCGGCAAATAATACCTCATTAATAATATTTTAAGTGTATAACTCAACCCGACTAATTACATTCTTGATCAAGTTGATTATGTCTGCCCTACACGGAAATTTTATCTAATTCATGTTGACAACTAAGGGGCCGTTTACCAAACGCTTACCTCGGTAAGTGCTTACCAAGTAACATTACCTCACCGCATTAATATGGTATAGACCAGGAATCTTATCCTGTAAGAGCGAGACAAGAACCAAGAGTATTACCCGGTAAGTGAGGACGACGACTCTTACCATGGTAAGCGCTTACCGGGTAAATTGTTGCATACGATGTCGTTTTGATAGATTAAAATCTTACCCGGTAAATAAATTATAGTGTTAAAATTTACCAATAAACACTTACCGGGTAAGTATTTGGTAAACGACCCCTAAGTTATACTTGTATTATGTAGAGATTTTAAGATCAATTAATATAACAATTAACATGTTTGTGTATCTGAAAACTTCTATATTTTCAACCCTTCATTTAAGGCCCTAGAAACTGATTTTATGAGTTCTCGTGTCATATTCTTAAGCCACTGGACAAACATTGGCAAGTAACTAAGTAATAAAACATATTAAGGGCCGTTTACTAAACACTTATTCGGTAAGTGCTTACCAGTAAAATTTAACACTATCATTTACTTACCGGGTAAGATTTTAGTCCATCAAAACAATATTGTATTCAACAATTCACCCGATAAACGCTTACCGTGGTAAGAGTCGTCGCCCTCACTTACCGGGTAATACTCATGGTCCATGTCTCGTTCTTACCGGGTAAGATTCTTAGTCCTTACCATATTAATCCGGTGAGGTAATGTGACTTGGTAAATGCTTACTCGGATAAGTGTTTGGTAAACGACCCCTAGACAAATAATCACTTATAAAATATTACACTGGTATTAACCTTAAGAGCTAATGTACCAACAAATATAAATAATGTGTCAAATCGTGCAAACCTTATTCAACCAATCATAAATTTTCATTTTTTGTAATTTTGAGAGGTTGATTGGTCATTTTTATCGTGGAGGGTGTTAATTGTGGATATTATCATATTCATTGTATTAATTTTAGAGAAATACATGAAACAATTTCATTACAACATAGAAACAACCATATATGAAACAAATTCATCAAGAAAAGGATTGTATGAAACAATTTCATAAGATTAAACAATTTAATGAAACAATTTCGTTAAATTAAACAATGAGATTTAACAGATGATATGATTTGCACGGTTTGTACAAATATAGATAGGTCGTATTTGATCGCTCCCCCACATACGTACATATACATACATACATATATAGAGGAGCGATCAAATGAAAACCACTCCAATTTGTAAAAACCGTACCGTAAAAACTACTCTCATCCGTCGTTAATTTTATGAAATTTTTTCATGAAATTGTTAATCTTGTGAAATTGTTTCATATAATACTTTTTTGATGAAGTTGTTTCATATGTGGTGATGAAATTGTTTTATATACTACTTAATGAAATTTTAATGAAACTGTTTCATGTATTTCTCTAAAATTAAAATAATGAAGATGATAATATCCAAGATCAACACCCTCCACAATAAAAATGGTTAATCAACCTCTCCTAATTACAAAAAAATGAACAAAATGAAAAATTATAGTTGGTTGAATGAGGTTTTCACGGTTTTACAAATTGAGTGGTTTTTATTTGAACTCACCCCTACATACATACATACATATATATACATATATATACATATATATACATATATATAAAGAGAGAGAAACGATCAAATGCAAACCACCCAATTTGTACAAACCGTGCAAACCACCCTCATCCGTCKATTTCATTGTTTAATCTTATGAATTTTTTTCATGAAATTATTTAATCTTGTGAAATTGATTCATATAATACTTTTTTTTTGATGAAATTGTTTCATATATGGTTATGAAATTATTTCATATAATACTTAATGAAATTTTAATGAAACTGTTTCATGTATTTATCTAAAACTAAAATAATGAAGATGATAATATCTATGATTAAAATCCTCCACAATAAAAATGATTAATCAACATCTCATAATTATAAAAAAATGAACAAAATGAAAAATTATGATTGGTTGAATGAGGTTTGTACAAATAACGTGGTTTACAAAGTAAACCTCCTCCTCCTCCTCTCTAAGAGATATGTGAGTTATTATGCAACCTTTTACATTTGTACAATCAATACAACTCAATCTCAACCATCCATTTAATTTGATGAATATGTGATTTCATAAAAGTTTTGATTGTTTCATAATATAAAGTAGTTATCATAATTAATAAACTCGAATCATCTTCCATAAATATTCAAATTATAATAAATGAACTCTCATCATTTCCATAAATATTTCAATTGGTTGGATTGCATTGTTTATACAAATAAACATAGTTGCATTTGAAATATACGCTATAAATACACATACACATTGGCGGATTCACATCAAAGGGGTAGGGGGCACAGACCCCCAATAAACCCCATGAGTAGTATATTTGTATTTTTATTTTTTGTTAACCTAAAATTATTAATAGGTTTGGAACAAATAAAAGTTAAACTCAATTCTAATTATTGTCATTCATTTAGAACTCTTTCTTGAAGGAGTCATTACTTGATCAATTAAACTCTAATTCTTTTAACTTCTAAGTGTTAACCTGTTAAAATTCATTTTATTTCTCTTGTTTTGTTTGCTATAATACTAATGAATAAATTATTTTTATTCAATTAAAGTGGACCTTTAAGCCGAAAACTGAATAACCCAAAATCGTAGTAGTTCGAAAGAATTATTGAGTTTCAAATTTTTTTTGACATCCTTAAAAGATGCCCCCACTAAATAAAGTTTCTGCATCCGTCACTGCATATACATACATATATATATATATATAATGTTTGTATGTATATATCATCAAAAGAGATGTGAGAGAGAGAACGAGGTAGGACTATGATATTAAAATATATTACATTCTTGGTCTCTATAGTTTTAATAGAAACCTAAAAAATATGAAATGATTAAATTATCCTTCTAATTAACCTACTTAATAGAATCATCTAACGGTGTTAGGGCAAAGGGACCAAAGACGTAATAAAATGCCACGTGAACGTTTTTCATAATTATTTTCATTTAGAAACACACAGTATGATTTTGTGTAGACCACAAGAACTAAGGATGTAATTTACTCTTAGGGGTTGTTTGATAGTTGCTAAATGGTTTGATGCAGAATTATTAAGTGGTCAGAATGATTAAGACGTTCTCATAATATATTATAAAATAAAATATAATTGTTTACAATAAAATTAGAACACTGAATGGTTAAAGGAGACACAAGATGCAAAATCATTCGAAAAATTTTAGAACGATTAAAAAAGATTTTTTTTTGCCAAACAAGATTCATCTCTTAATGATTCAGAGACGGCCTCTTACTAAAACCGTTAAAAAAAGTAAACAAACAAACCCTTACAACAATAATAAAAAAGGGCAGGGACTGTTCATGTAATTTATTCAAAAACAAAACAGGGACGCTATGAGTATGACACTACGACTTTCACCTGTTGCAATGGCGGGAATAATTGAACTGTAGTGTAAGGGATGTTGTGGCGGGAAAAATCAGCAGTTCGATTGAATTCATAGCCCATTAGTTTTTTATTTTTCCACAGTATATATCTCAGATTCGATTTGAATTCAATTTGTGGTATTATTGCATCAACGAATTTCCTCTAAAAATGGGTAAAAGGAAGGATACTTCGATTCGTGAGGAAATCATGGAAGACGACGATGAACAACAGCAACAAAATCAACGCAATCTAGACGAGTCTTCGTCTTTATCGAATGATAAGAGCTTGTATGAGGTATCTCATCTGATTCTAAACTTTCAATAGAAATCCACTAACGATTTCGTTTGTAGCTGCTTCATCAATGATTGTTTTTCACACCCTTCTATTATGACTGTTTAGAGCGAAAAGATTAGGGGGTGTTATGCTTCAGTTTTCATAGTGCTAACCATCATAGATTTTTTTTGGGCTAAACCTAGGTTTTTTGTTTCAAGCAATCGTCATTAGTGTCTCAGTATCTAATCATATCGGCAATTTTCATGTCTATGATTCAATTGCAAATAGTGTTGCTGATAGTTTTTTAATTACGAACAACTAATATGGCAAGTTCAAATATATGAGAAATATGTTGTAAATCTGAGTTTGATTATATTACCCTATTGGCTTTAGGTCTCAGATCCTTATGCGTTCTAGCCTTCTTTTATGAGCTGGGGTTTTAATAAAAAATTAGTAAATTACTTACAATCCCATATGTTACAGTTTACTTAAAGGCGAAGGATTGTGAAGGATTGTGTGAAAATGAGAGTTAAGATGAGAAGTGTTACTCTTGAAATCCTAGGGATTGGATTGCTTGTATGTCCACAGGACAAATCCCATTCGAAATGGATGGTGTTTGTCAAATGCTCGACAAGCCGCTACATTAGCGGAACATAAACTATATTCGTCAACCAAGTTACGTTAATTTCAAACCCGCCCATGAATCATGCTTGATACGGGGATTGATTTGGTTCATCTCGGTGCATCTCATCCTAATGTGCATCTAAGGGTGGAGATCCCTTCTTACGCTTCTCACTTTTAACTCTCCATCTCACCTAAACCCAACCCTTACTTAGATTTAATATGCCAAATAGTTCATTTGGATTATAAGCAATGTAAAAAACTGGAACTTTGCTACAAGATAGAAAATAAAAACCAAATCAAGCGGACCAAGTAAATTCCATGCAAGCGTTGGGGTTTGGAGTTAGGATAAGGTAGAGAGGTTGTTCTATGAAGACCTTGTCTTGTAGGTTACATATGAGAGTGTGCAAACAAGCAATAGAAAATGCATCAAGGACATATGTAAGAGAAATAGGTTACACAAACAAGGGAACATAAAGTGCAATACAAATAACTACAATTATAAGGACCCTTTATATCCACATAGATATGCCATTGTCACTTGTGTAGTTTTTCCTTGCATAATATCTTGAATGTGTGCGGAAATGGGATCTCCAATAGTTAAGAGACAAGATTCATATTAGAAAACATAAGGTAACGTGCCTTTGGTTGAACCTCCGTAGATAAAGGCATATGAACAGCCATTTGATTCACATCAAAGTCTATTAGAACTAGTGAAGAAGTTATTATACTTGCAGAAAAAAGACAGACATTTGATGAGACTAGAACTTGTTATTTCCTAAAACTTGAGATCTAATACTCCATTGTTGGTGATTTCCACTATATAACCTGAAATATTGCCCACTGTATTCTGTGTTTGATTACCCACGATTTAGAACCAAAATGATGCATCTTGTAAGCATTTGAAATAGAGAGTAATGCATACATTTCAAACCCGAGTTGACAAACTAATATGTTTCCGATGACAAAATGCTTTTTAGATTCTTGGGGTAGAAAGAACAGCATCTCAGCAGGAGATAAAGAAGGCATACCATAAGTTGGCATTGCGATTACATCCTGATAAGAATCCTGATGAAGAGGTGAATTTGATATTTACTTTGTCCCATTCAAACATTTTAATTTATTTTTATGACACGATTGCCTTTTTTGACTTCCACTTGTTTACATGTAGGATGCTAAAGAAAAATTTCAGCAACTGCAGAAAGTTGTGTCGATACTTGGTGATGAGGATAAACGGATGCTTTATGATCAGACCGGCTGTGTTGATGATGCTGTGAGTAACTTTGCGATTTTACAGTTACACAAGTTTTCATCACATTCCTCTTTATCTGAAGCTTTGTTTAACCTCGAAAGTTGCTGACTTGCAGTATCTTGCTGGGGATGTGGTTCAAAATCTGAAGGACTTCTTCAGATCCATGTACAAAAAGGTTCTATTACTTGTATACAACTTTCAGAAAAATTGATATTTCATTCTTCTATATTTCCTCTAAAAAGTAGAAAAATCGCATGCTCGTTATAGGTCACGGAGGCTGACATTGAAGAGTTTGAAGCCAGATATAGAGGATCTGAATCAGAGAAAACTGATTTGATTGATCTTTACAACAAGTACAAAGGTCATATGAACAGGTTTACACATTTCCTATTCCTCATTTCGATACAAAATCACTTATGTGGAAACCCCATTAATTTGCTCAGTAAAAGATCCCTTGAGAATAGAAAGGAGGTTTTAGTATATATTGAGAAGAAATCGTTCAAAAGTCTAACCTCTTATTTGATATCCACGACAGGCTCTTCTGTTCAATGCTATGCTCAGATCCTAAGCTTGATTCACATCGATTCAAGGACATCATTGATAATGCAATTTCTTCAGGTAATACCTTCGACAATATCACCAGAAACAGCTGAATGGGATTGGTTGATCAATATTGATCCCATTTTTCACTTTTGAAACATGAGAATAAACCAAACGAAACCAAACAAGCCCATACTTAGACTCCCCTAGTAACGGATATACTTATACTTGACTTCTACACCAAAGAGTAGAACCGTCGTTCAACTTGTGAGACGGGTTCATCATGTGGTTTGTTATCTTGTTGCAGGAGAGTTGAAGTCAACCAAAGCATATAAGAAATGGGCTAAACAGGTGTTGGACACTAAACCACCTACAGACTCATTACGTCGTAAGGAGAAGTGAGTCATATGATCCTTCTATAGTTTCTGGTTATGTCCTTTTTCTAGTGTTTATTTTTGTTTGAAGAAACAAACTGATCTCAACAGATCAAAGAAAGAACCGAACGATCTGTATGCCATCATTTCACAGCGTCAAAGCGAGAGAAAAGGTGGTCTAGACTCGATGTTCACGTCTCTACTCAGCAAATACGGTGGAGGGCAACCAAGTTCGGAACCTACTGACGAAGAGTTCGAAGCCGCCAGGCAAAATATCGAAAAACGAAAAGCCAAGCACAAGTAACTGAACTTTTCAAGACATGGTGTGGGTGTGGCCTCATAACTTGTAAGATATCTTGTGAATTCTGTTTGCTTTGTCAATTGTCAAGTGTGTATGGTTTTTTGGTGCCTATTTTTCCCATTTCAGTTTTAACTGTTTATGGTTTTTGCTATTTTCCCTCTTTATATAATACATATTCCTGACAAACCAAATATTAATGATGTAATTATATTCTTATATAAAACTGTTATTTTGAATTAGAGTAAATTACGTTTTCGTCCCTGTGGTTAGTAAAAAAATATGTTTTTTTTTTGTCGTTGTGGTTTAGAAATTGCAGTTTTTGTTTTTATGATTTGTAATTTATTGTTATTTTCGTTTTTATGATTTATAGTTTATTGTTGTTTTGGTCGCTATGGTTTACAACTTTTTATAGTTTTGTTCCCTTAGATAGGGGTCGTTTGGTTCGTGGAATTCGAAGGAATTTGATGAAATTGGAATGACAACCAATTTACAATTACTTTGTTTGGTTCATTTCTTGAAATTGATAGAATCTTTCAAATTTCATTGAATTTCACAAATTAATGAATTCATCATTTTTTGACAATTATGGAAGGAACTGAATTCTATCACCACCCACTGTGACCATGCTACTATTGTTTGTCATGCCCCACCCTTAACCCACCACTACCATACCACTATTGTCGCAGTCACCCACCTTCCCACCCTATCCTAAAGCTAGAGACTTTTTTGGTATTATTCAACGTATATATACGATATTTTCTAATTTTACAAAAAGATGGCAAGTGATCAAACATAATGTAAAAGGATGGACAGTCAAGTCATCAACGACTCGTTGGGAGAGTTGTATTGATAGTGTAAAAACTATAATAAGATTTCAAGTATCAGATATGAGAGAAGTTTTGCTTGAAGTAGCTGAAATTGATAATGATTCAAAATTGGAAGTGAAACAAAGTCTTTTTGAGTTTTTAGTGTCAATAGTGGTTTGGTATGAAATATTATATGTCGTAAATTTGGTTAGTAAATAATTACAGTCAAAAAGTAAGTTGATTGATGTTGCTATTGAATAAATTAAGGGGTTGATTTATTTTTTTGAGAGGTACAGAGAAACAAAGTTTTTAGATGTCATATAATCAACAAAGAAAATTGCTATTGAATTGAATATCCATCCATTATTTCCCCGTAGACATGAAATTCGAAGAAAAAGACATTTTGATGAAAATCCGAGTAATGCATCTGAAATTACTTCACAATTTGCTGAGGAATCATTTAGAGTTAACTATTTTGTGTGTGTTGTTGATCATGTAATCGCTTCACTCAATAGAAGATTTGAACAATACGAAGAACATGAAAGTGTCTTTGGGTTTCTTATTTACTTCTGATAAGCTATGTTCTTTGGATAATACGTGTTTGAAGTCTTCTTGTATTAATTTTGAAAATGCACTAAAGAGGCAAGACCAATCTGATGTAGATGAGAATGACTTGTATGTGGAATTGAAGGTATTTCAATATTATTTACCAAATCAAAATATGAGACCTGTTGATATTTTGAAATATTTGAAGCATGTAGAATGTTTCCCTAATGCTATCATTGCTTATATGTTGATTATTCTTGTAACCGTTGCCTCTGCAGATTTTTTTTTCAAAGTTGAAGCTGTTGAAGTCCTATTTGCGCTCCACAATGACACAAGATAGACTCAACGGATTTGCCATGATCGCGATTGAAACTGACTTTTTGGATAAAGTTGATTATGAAGAACTCATTGAAGACTTTGTTTCGAAGAATGTTAAAATAATGATTTTGTTTAAGTGAATTTCACATGTTACTTTGTCATTTTAAGCATTTTTATTGTTTTATATTCTAAGACTTTTAATATGATGTGAACTTTTATAATTTATCTTGTTTATTACTTGTTTTAGATAAACTATAATATTAGTACGTGGTGACAGAGCCTTCAAAAAGTTGCTTCTCATTTTGAATAACTTTGAGAAAGAGCGATATGTGAAATCCCCAAATTCCTAAAGTACATGTTGCACTTATTGGGAAAGATGAAGCCGATCGAGCTTGAGTCGACTCGAAACCAAAATAAAGTGAGTTAAACTTGATAACACATTTAACTCAACTTGTTCAAAAGCTCGATTAATTTTTCTTGTCGAGAAGAGCCATTCAAGCATACATTTTTTTTGTTCATAAATCATATATGAAGAGTTAGAACCAACAAACGAATTAATTGATCTCAGGTTTGAGTCAATAATTATTCCGGAAAAGTTATTTGAGGACAAGTTTTGATATAATATTCTTTGAACAATTTACTGCTCGGCTGTTAACACATCTAATCTCCTTGATTCGGTTCTTATTGTCATTTAAACCCTTTAGGACCATTTATCAAACACTTACCCGGTAAACACTTACCGGTAAATTCGACACTATTTATTTACTTACTAGGTAAGATTTTAGTCAACAAAAACGGCTTTATATGTAACAATTTACCCTGTAAGAGTTGACCGTTGTAAGAATTATTACTCTCACTTAGCGGACAAGACTCTCGATCGTTGTCTTACTCTTACCGGATAAGATTTTTGGTTCCAGTAAGGTAATATAACTTGATAAGTGATTATGCGAGTAAACATTTGGTAAACAGCGCCTTAATTAACAAATTGATGAGAGAAATGGTCAATCTCACCTTTTTTTCACACCAGGATCACACAGTATAATAAGTCATAAAACAATCGAATAGCAATTTTAAACAATTCAAATCACTCAGAAACAATCATCAATGTTCTTATAGAATATAGCCTCGATTCATACAATAACACGAGATGCCAAAAGAATCAATCCAATACAAATATTGGATAATCACGATGAATCTGTATGTATATAAAAAATTAAACATAGAAGCCATCGATCAGTTCCTGAGAAAAGCGACGAAAGAGAGAAGCAGAGAGGTTCCGATCATAAAACCTGTAGCTGGAACCGAGAATGCTGCTCCAGCATCAGGAGACGGTGCCGGAGCCATCGCCAACTCCTGCGCAGAAACAGTTGCAGCGGCGGAAAGCGCCACCAAAGCAACAACTGATGCCTTCTTCACAATGCTAAGTTGCGCCATTTTTCTTCGAATAAACAAAATCGAAATCGAAAACGGCAGAAAGCAAAGAAGAAAGGTGGAAATTAGGGTTTGTTTGATGGAGAAGCCATGGCGGAAGTGGTGGTATTTATACGAGTGTGAAAAAGGGGGGGGGGGGGATTTGGGAGTGGAGGAGGAGGGAGGCGTTAAAGTGACAGCTTTGTTTGCGCTGCAGATCGGTCACCTAACGTGTATTTTTCTTTTTTTAAATGTGAACGGTCAGAACGGGTGAAGCCGGTGAACGGTCAGCCGACTCTTAACGGTTAGTTTCGTTGATCAAGTAGTTTGTTGACACGTGTCAGTGTCCTTGTCGACCGACTTTTTTCTTACGGCTACTCCGTATCACGCGGCACGTTTTAAGTTGTAAACAAAATCAATTGTTTTTATTTATTTATAAGAAAAGCTAAAAAAAACCAGTACTCTTTTATTTTAAAGTAGTTGTGTACCCATGTAATATGTCGAAAGTCGTGAATTTTAACGATTTTGAAATTTCACTGTTTTTATTAGAGAATATTTAACAATAATATAAGTTACATTTGATCTTTACATATTAATACAATTTGAATAAATAAAAGTTATGGTTCCAATTACAGTCTACCGATAAAAAAAATTGTATGACAGTTTAAAAGCCAACATATTTAAACGATTCCACAAATGTATTCGATTTACATTAAGAACAAAGAATCAAGAGATCGAGAGCGAGACTGAAAGTTCTAGAGCAATTGAATGAGAGAACTTTTAATAACTCATGGTGAATTTAATTTTGAATCTCACATTGGGAGATGAGAAAAAGACATAGAGGTATGAGAAGGTGAATGCATGAGTGAAATGTGTCAAAAGTATATTGGAAACATGAAAAGAAAAAGTAATAATGTGCATTGGTAACTTGTAATATATGTTATTTTAATTGTAGATTAAAAGATTTTAAGACTGAATGCATAAAGTAGTAGTACTTAATGCATTATGAATTGTTTTTAAGACTTTTAAGACTTTGTGCATAAATATATAGTACTTTGTGCATTAGAAATTATTTTTAAGACTTTTGACAAATCTGGTTTATAAGGTAGTATAAATATAGATATAGATATAGATGATTTAATTCTTAAATTGTTTTTTAAATGAAAAACTATTAAATTTATTTATTTTAAATAATTAAGTTTTGATATTTTTTTTAAATAAAAAATTATTAAACTTTTTTAAATGAAGAAGTTATTAAATTTTCTCATTTTGATTGATTAAGATTATGTTTAATAAATTAGTTGATGAACAAATCATATTTGACAAAACTAGCTGATAAGAATGTAAAATGATCAAAACTAGTTGATAATAATCTTGAAAATTTAATCAAGTATAATATTTCAAAAAATAGTTGAAATAAATCTCTAATAATATAATATATTAACTAATACAAATAATATGGTAAAAAAATTAAAAATATAATATATTGATTAAAACAATTACAAATTGTTAATATATATTATAATATTTAAATTTGATAAACAAATTTTAAAAAAATCTATTATTTATGATATTCAATACCGTTATATATATATTATGAATAAAAATAAAAATGTCTACCTCATATATCCTAATTAATTAATAATTTTTCAAACAATATAATCTAATAATTAAATTAAAATAATTGATATGACTAATACAATAATTATTAAATAATATTGATATATAATTAATAAATATTAATAATGTTTAAATAACTAATAATTAATATTAGTGAGTGTTATAAATGAAAAAGCGACAATAAGCTATCAAAATTCTACTCCAAGTAACGTTTCAATAAACTAGCTCATGTACTTCAAAACATGTACCTAGAAAATAAACTAGCTTATTTTTGACAAATAATGCCCAAGTCCTTAAACACTTTTAAATAAACAAACCATTCACACTTTTAAAAGTTAATTACCTACATTCTTAAAAAAAAGTTACATTAACCAACTAGTAAAAGTTCGATTGTTTATTTAATTTAAAAAAAACAGGGTCTTAATCATTTAAAATACGAAAGTTTAATTACATTTTATTCAAATAAATAGTTAAGAACTTAATCATTTAAAAATGAGACAAGGACCAATAGTATTACCTGGTAAGTGAGGGCGCTGACTCTTACCACGGTAAACGATTACCGTGTAAATTGTTACATACAATGTCGTTTTGATGGACTAAATCTTACTCGGTAAGTAATTAATAGTGTTAAATTTTACCGGTAAGCACTTATCGGGTAAGCGTTTGGTAAACGACCCCTAAACCATTTAAAATAGAAAAATTTGTTGAGTTTTTTTTTTTTTTTTTTTTTTTGAAATTTCCCCCTTTTTATTGCCTAATAAATTAATATTTTATTTTAGAGTAAATTACATAAAGAGTCCCTGTGGTTTGTTGAAACTCTATCTATAATCACAATTATTTCAAAATTATACTAGATCCTATATCAGTTAAATTTTCTTCCATCATTAGTCCATGATCTATAAATCCGTTAAATTGTAAAATGGTCATTTTACAAATTTCTAAATTTTAACATTTTTTTATATGTTTTTGTTACCGAATAAAAAATCCCTCGTCAAATTCATTCAATAAACCACTAGAACCCCCCCCTCTTTTGTTGGACTCATTTAATAAGCCACCAAAAACCCATCAACTTTGTTGGACTCCGTAATCCATCTACATCTGCATCCATGCATAATCAGCTTCATGACTGCATTTGCATCGCCTACCTCTTGATTGAGATCTTGCATCCCCCAAGACCGCTCCTCCATCCCGTCACACTCGTCTCGTCGTGAGTCCGTGACTCTATCTGCATTTGTTATGCCACCGCCCCCTCTCCCGTCACTCAAGTTATAGAAAATATCATAATCAACTTCATGACTGCATTTGCATCGCCTACCTCTTGATTGAGATCTTGCATCCCCCAAGACCGCTCCTCCATCCCGTCACACTCGTCTCGTTGTGAGTCCGTGACTCTATCTGCATTTGTTATGCCACCGCCCCCTCTCCCGTCACTCCAGTTATAGAAAATATCATTTTGAACGACTTCTGATCTAATGAAACAATCCCATCAGCCATGAGCGGACTTAGGTTGTAGAAATGGGTGTAAATGACACCCATAATATTTTTAAAATTATGTTTTCCTCATTGGTCAATTAAATTTTTGTTTATTATTTCTTTCGTCCTAAAATAAATATCTGGTATGAAAAAAGTTATATAGTTTTATGAGTGTTATTTACTAAAAGAGAATTTTACCATCTCATAATTAAGAGTAGAATAGCAGAAGTAGACACTTAATTTTGAAAATGAACGTTTGTTTTGTTAAGAACTAAAGAAAATGTGGACACTTATTTTGAAACGGAAGGGATATTTACTAAGGTCATTAAATTAATCTGGTTTATTTTTTTATTGAGTTAGGGTTTACTAAAAGTCGTTTATTTAATGTTTATCTTGTTTAGTTGTTTATTAAGTTAGGGTTTGTTCAGTTTTGATTCCTAATTGTTATTTATTTTGTTTTGAAGGCTTATTATCTACTGTCTCATTATTCTCTAAGAAAAATGGAAACATTCCTTAAAAGAAAAGCCCACAAAGTTTTTCGGCTATAAATAGTAACCCGCCCATATTTTGCAATCTGCATGCCAAAATAGGTTTTTTTTACAATTGGGCGGTTGGCGATGTTCATATATATATATATATATATATATATAACTTATATGTTACTTAAAATTCGATCTCCATCTCTAAAATTACTAGATCCGTCACTGCAATCAATAACGTTTGTGTTCTTTCTTTGTGTCGGCACAAGTGGGATTCATCTTGCAAATAAGTTATTGTTCAGTATCTTCTTTTTTTCGCATGATTTAAGGTTTGATGTAAAGTTATTGATTTAGAGTTTGTTTTAAGTATTAGATTCAGGATTTGTATCAAAGTTTTTTGTAAAGAAATCGTATTAAATTGTTGTTAGATCATGGTTTATCATCATCATCATTATTATTAGAGTCGTCATCATCATTATTATTATAGTAAATTACATGTTTTGTCCATGTGGTTTACACAAAATCACACTAGCCGTCCCTAATATGAAATAATTATGAAAAACGTCTTTGTGGTTTGCATTTTCACCCGTCTTTGATCCCTCTATTCTAACACCGTTAGATGATTCTATTAAGCAGGTTAATTAGGAGGGCAATTTAGTGATTTCATATTCTTTTTCTATTATAACTACAGAGACCAAAAATGTAATCTACTAATTAACACTTGTGAACAACAGTTCATTCATTATAAACACATTCAATAGTGAGACAATGTTGAGATATGCAGTTAGTGTATATATGAACACAATATGAACACATTCAGGAGCGAACCAATGTTGAGATGTGCAGCTAGTGTACATATGAACACGATATGAACAACTTGTGAACAATAATTACTTCATTATGAACACATTTAGGAGCGAGCCAATATTGAGATATGCAGCTAGTGTACATATGAACACAATATAAACACTTGTGAACAATAGTTCCTTTATTATGAACAATGAGTTTATCCATAATAGCTTGAACGATATCGAAAATTTTACTACCGGGTCTCTTTAACCAATCACCAATTCAAAAGCATTATAGATAGAACAATCAATATTATAAAAAAAAAACAAGATCAATAATAAATTAACAAAAATCATGAGATTTTTTGATTTTGTAATTCCCAATTAATTATATGTGAGTTACATAAAAAATAAAATTACATATTTATCCTTGTCATTAAGTTATAAAATGAATCTGAGCCTATATATAAGATGAATTGTTATTGGTTGAAAATAGTTAACAAAGTTAACACAATAAAATTGGTTAACATTTGAACCAGACTATCCCCCCCCTCTCTCTCTCTCCCCCCCTCTCTCTCTCTCTCTATATATATATATATATATATATATATATATATATATATATATATGAGAAAGATTCATTTGAAAAATGGTAAATATTTGAGAAGTGAATAAGTGATCATAACCGTTCATCCGGTCAATATTTGCATCTTTAAGACTTTAACCGTGAAACACCATATAATTTATCAAAGATGGAGTTTTACAAATAGGCATCAAACGTGTTCATATGTGAATTCATGTTATTCACATATAAATTATATATTCATATGTGAACATGTTAATTAGTTCACATGTGAACTATTAATTTGATTCATATATGAACCAACATGTTTATATGTGAATCAGTTAATTAGTTCATATGTGAATCAAAATTAGTTCATATGTGAATTAGTTAATTAGTTCATATGTAAATCATATGGGTTAATATGCGAATCAGTTAAAATAGTTTATATATGAATTACACGGGTTTACAAATGAACATATAGTTCATATGTGATGCGATAATTTTGAGTTGTCGCATCCTATTGATACGATAAAGTGAGGTTGTCGCATTTAGGGATGGTGATTTTCCCCGACCAATTGGGGAACCCGGTTCACCCGACCCGAACGGGGACAGGGATTCCCCGCTAAAAGGGGTCCCGGGGCTGGGGATCCCCGATAGACTCAAACCGGGGTCGGGGCCTAGGATTTTCGGTATAATCAAACTAAAAGATATTATTTATGGGGTTTGACTGGGGATTGACCGGGGTTTTATCGGGTTTTGATTGAGGATTGCTAGAGGTTTAACCGGGGACGGGAGAATAATCCTCGTACCCACCGGGGACCGGGGCCGGGGGATGTTACTACAAACCGGGGCCGGAGATTGCAAAACCCGTCCCATCCTCACCCCGTTGCCGTGCCTAGTCGCATTAGTGTGATGCGAGCAAGTATGCGACAAGTTGATTTATCGCACCCCTTGAATGCGACAAGTTGGGTTATCGCATCAGTGTGATGCGATGAGTTGAGGTTCTCGCACCAGTCTGTTGCGAGGACTTGGGTTTGTCTCATCAATTTAATGCGAGAAGTTGTATAAATTTCTATATGATGCGACAAGTTCTACCCATGGGGTGTTTTTCAAGTTATTCAGTATTTGGATGCAATAAATAAGATTGGTTATATCAAAATGATATATATTTGTTATTTTTACAAATATAACTTTATAAATGTGATTTGGTGATTATTCATCCCGTAATTGCATCAAAGAGATTTCTCACTAGACCTTAAGATCTAACCCTCATTTTGTGTTTCAAAAATATGCATTACAGGTCGAACACAACTAAAAGATAAGAGAAAGAGAAAATTGTGAAGTGTTATATCATGCTTGCATGAATTTTTGAGCTAGAATAATCTTCTTCTGTATCTGAATACTTTATATGTATTCATATGTTATATAGAGATTTTGTGAAAAAAATTGTTAGCTATTTTGTAATACAACTTTTCTATATTTGAGACCGAATGTATATATTTATATTTTGATATATGAAATACATGATTATATACAAATGTATTCTTATGGTGTTACATGAAACATTTCAGAGTTAACTCAACGATTGAGGCTAACAAAGAGGTTCAAACCCGTCTCATACCCCACTTTACCAAGTGAACTATACATGTGAAGACATTTTTTTCTCGTGGACAATCGTTTTTTAATTTTTTAATTTTTTAATTTTAAAGAAAATCTAAAAATACCCCTTAAGTTATTTTTTTTTTTACCTTTTTAACAAAATTTCCAAATTTTCCCAAAAAGAAAATCATAAAAGAAATATATTTTTGGTTTGAAAACGTCGAAACAGCTGTACACGGCTTTTAAAATTTCAAACCGTTGAAAACCCATGATTACCCGACATGTGCCCATGTGAAGTCTTCCACAAAATAAAAAATAAAAAATAAAAAATAAAAAATAAAAAATAAATAAAAAATAAATAGATAAAATATTAAATAACAGCCGTTACCAAGCTGTTACTTTAATTTTCCGATTCCCACCTCCACACGTCTCTCACTGTATCTATAAAAGGGACTCACCGCAACGTTGTCTTCATTTATCAAACAATTCTTCTTTCCTTTCTTCCTTCAACTTCCAGATCAAATTCATATATCTTTTCTACAACAAAAACTTCACTTCTAAGAAATGGCGCAAGTTAGCAGCATTGTGAAGAAGGCTTCGATTCTCGCCGTCGTAGCTCTTTCTGCGGCAGTCACCGTCTCTGCTCAGTCGATTTCTCCGGCACCTTCTCCCGACGCCGGTGC
Organism: Cynara cardunculus var. scolymus; assembly: GCF_001531365.2. Classification (NCBI taxonomy): domain Eukaryota; kingdom Viridiplantae; phylum Streptophyta; class Magnoliopsida; order Asterales; family Asteraceae; genus Cynara; species Cynara cardunculus. The sequence continues at coordinate 9,450,114 of NC_037536.1, read as the reverse complement.
GGCCTTCTCTATTCCCGTTTCTGGAGTTGTAATCGGATCGTCTATGCTTTTGTCTTTCGTCGCTCTGTTCAGAAACTGATTTTTCTTCTCCATTCTCGAGGATTAAATGAGGGAGATCTGATCACTGTGTACGATATATATATATATATATATATATTTGCTTTTGTATTTGAATGATTCTTTTGTAAGAGGATTTGATCTGCTGTTTACGTTTATACTTTCTACCATTGTTTATTTTATGGAGATATATACAATTTAATTTGATTACTTATTGGAGGCATATTTCTTTTGTTTTTATGAAATGTACAAGTGAATCATCATCCGAGGCTTCTTCAACCTATTCAAACTCTAAACTAGTTGCCAACGATTGCCTAGTGTTCGAGAAATTTCAAATACAATTGAATCAGATAAACATTCATTATTTTTACTACTCATGAATCACGAAGTCTTATTGAAGGTGATTAAAATTCTAGGACCTAACCATAAGGCTGGTGTTTGATTGGTTTGATCTTGGCTTCAAAGGTCAAAAGTACAAGGAGGTCTAGGTTCAAATCCAATGAGAAATAAAAAATCCCTTGTAACGGTGACTCTGGGCTATCTGCAAAGCAGGTGGTCGCCCTGAGATTAGTTAGCTCGCATAGCGGATTGGATATCAAAAAAAAAAAAAAAAAAAATTCTAGGACCTTTACGATGTGTGATGAATTATAGGAGATCAAATTGATATTCTACATGGCTCATTGAAAGACCAGGGAAGATTTGATAAATGAACGTACGTTCACCGAATGTAAATAAACGAACGAGACTATTGTTCATGTTCGTTTGTTTAATTAAATGAACAAAAAAAATTGTTCATGTTCGTTCGTTTATTAAATAAACAAACATAAACGAACCTCCCATCGAAATAGTTTCTTGAACGTTCGGTTCGTTTATAGCCCTACTTGTATGTAAACCTACTCACAAACATCAACATTACCATTAGTGATTCTAATAACAATCCTACACAATCTAAAATATTGTGAGTAGCAGTTGAGGAACTGAAACCTATATCTTACCACAAAATTACGTGATACGCCAAGATGATAACACAATAGAGAATTGAAGAACACAATGTTTATAACAATCTTTTTTTTTGCATTTATTGTTGCCGTCTCATCTCTAACTCATCAAATGAATAACTTCCATAAAAAACTTAAAAGTTTATAATAATAGTAATTATAAGAACACTGTTTTTGTGGGTCCCATTGATTTTTAATATCAATAAGAATCTTAAAGTGTTACGTAATCGATTACGTAAGCAATTTGAATTAATTGAGAAAATCTGAACGATTACAACAAGGAAGATGATAAAGACTCAAATCCATATAAGGATCCCAGGGAAGAATTCCCTTCTCAAAGCAGTTGCTAAGAGCCTAACTGAATGGTTATTTTTTGCCTTCACCACACGACAAACCTCCTTATTAATTGTTATATTATCTCAAAATTACTAATTCCCTTTTATGGGCCTTGGACCGTCTCACGTAGACTTTTCAAGTGGTAGGCCTAGAATTGATTGGGCTTAATGAGAAGCAGCTTGGTTCAGTACTGCATCACTAAGTTATGAAAATAAAATAAAAACTAGAAAAATGTCACTTTTCATAAACTTTATGATAAGAAGTAAGGTTTTTGTATAAGAACCGAAAGAGAATATGGTTTTTATAAAAACTCTCTATAATGATAGTTTCTATAAGACACTTTTTGCTAATAAGAACTATGCATCAATGATGCTCTAAAGGGTTTAAAGATGGCACCATCTCTTAGCACTAGGGGTGCTCAAAAACCCGATCAACCCAACCCAACTCAACCCAACGCAAAATAAATCAATCCGAAGCAACCCGATGTCTAATCAAGTTGTAAAATTGTCAAACCATATGTATTGAGTTGATATTGAGTTACTATTATTTGAACCCAACCCAACCCGATGAACCCAATATCCTTTTATTTATTGGATTTAATATGATTGTTGAATTTATATTTTAATATATACATTAGACAATTACACTATCATGTATGCTCTTCATATACACATATTTTCAATCTATTCATATCTCTATATAACTCATTCGTATATATGTTCAGTAACTGTTAACATATATATGTAAATTGAGAAAATTAACTCAATGTGATATACGTAAGAAGTATGGATAAGTTGTGTCAAATGGTTGATGATGAAAGAGAAATTACGAGTAGAGAAATAACATATTCAAGGTTTGAAGAATATTCAATGTATCAACCCGACCAACCTGACTAACTCGACCAACCCGACCAACCCGACTAACTCGACCAACCCGTACGGGTTGGGTTGTGTTAGGTTAAGATTTTTCAAACCTCAAGTATTGGGTTGGGTTGTTCAAATGTCTTCTACCCGGTCAACCCAAACCATGAGCACCCCTACTTAGCACAATAGCCACGTTGGGAGCTGGAATCACCACATTGGGAGGGGGAATTGCACCTCGAAGCGTCAATCGTTCTAAACTGAAATGGCACCTCGATTTGAAACTCACTAACCTTAGGAAGTGTATACTTTATCAAGTTGTAAATTGTGATCAAGACATTTTAATGTTTTATGCATAAATTATGTGCAATAAATGTTGTTTTTAAGACTTTAGTCGATATGCTTTATGAGATTTTAATGTTTATGCATAAATTAGCAGTATTATGTGTAATAAATGTTGTTTTTAAGACTTTAGTCGATATGCTTTATGAGATTTTAATGTTTATGCATAAATTAGCAGTATTATGTGTAATAAATGTTGTTTTTAAGACTTTGATCTATATGCTTTATAAGATAACTAGAAATCTACTCATACAATGCAACGAGATATATCTCGATTTTAATGTTTTGTTTTATTCTTTGTTTCTGTCGATATAATACGATCTTATATGATTTTGAACAAATGATATTGTTTTTATTTTTGAATAAAATATAAATTTGAAGATATAATAAAATTTTGAACAAAAATATCAATATTAGTAACTATTTAAAATCCTCGTTTTTGTAGGTTTTTTAATTCAATTTTTTAATATAATTTAATTTAAATTTAATAATGAAGTAAATTTATTTTTGTTTTAACAATATAACTTTTTATAACAATAATAGTTAAGTATTCTGTTAAACTCAATAATTATCCTAATTATATTTTAGATTTTTTATATTTAAAATGAGATGTTTATCCTGTATTTGATTATATTTATCTGCAGTTAGTTACACAAATTCAGATATGAAATTTTAATAAGTTGTACTTACGCACAATTTACTTGTAATCTTGAATTTTAAGTAATATGCATCAATAAACAATACTTTATGTATAATTTTATTAAAGAATTTTGGTTAAATACTTTATAATATAATATAGATATAGATATAAGTATAGAGTTAGCAATTTTTCATTTTAATTTTTATTATCATTAATATTTTAAAATTTCAATTTTACGCATTTTCTATCCATCAAGGTTATACGTGATGTGATATGTAGCGTGCTGGCAAAGTCATATCTTAAGTTTTAGGAGTCACGGCGAGACCATGCTATATTTTTAAGGCAAAAGTATATCACATGTGCCCTCCTCTATAATATAATATAAGCGACAACAGGATGCTCATATGGCCTTGCATCATAGACTTATTTCTTCTTAAGCTCTGTGTGGCCTTAACATTAAAATTTCTGCCTAAAACAAGACACTGGATAAATCCAAAGAGAACACAAGAAAGGGGCACAAAACGCTTCGTAATTTATTAGTGATGATACTAACGAGGGAGTCCTCCGTTTATAGGCGGTTCAATCCCTCCCAATAAGACTCTAGATCAAGAAACTTATAGGTTTTGCTACATTGCTCTCTAAATCTACATGACCCAAGTCATACCCGTGTCTAATGTGTCAAGTGCCAACATCGAATCATGTGGCTCTTTAAGTGGCTGTACTCAGGAAGTCTGCTATTTTGGGAAAGCCAATGCCAATAGGTAGGGATGCAAACAAGCTGGTGATGATAGCAGAGAGGAAATCAGAGCTAGCAACAAGCTTATTGAATTTGCAATTAGGGCCATAAGGGATGGATCAGATAATGGGTAATAAAAAAATAGTAATGTTTATAATAACACAAACATGGGGATGAGCCACCTAGCTTGACTAGGTTCCAAACCCCTTAAAAGTTTGTGTCTTCTTGAGTTCTTGGTTCATTGGAGTAGGGGCATTTTTTTGGCACTCCCTTCAAGGCATCCAAAACCATTGGACCGTCCCTGATTATTCCCTTGGTACAAACCAAATTGCTCCTAGATTTAAATGAAGTCCTACATTTTTTACTTTTGACATGTTTATTTGAAAATACCATCTTAAAAACGCTATTTAGGATTTACTAAAATATTTCGCATATTGGTTTAGAACATTTTATTGTGTAGCGAGTAAAAGAGAATAAATATGTATTTTTTTTCTCAAAAGGTTGTTTGACTTATTTTCTAGTTTTATAAACCAGTGAAAAATCAAGGACCGAATATTTTAGAATAGATTGATATTTTTTTAAAAGGTTGTTTGGCTAATTTTATAGTAGGGTTGTTCATGGTGAAGTACAATGCAAATTAGAGCTAGATCTGTAAACCCCCACCACATATGCAGGTTGAGCATTCCAAAATCGTGCCATACTTTGTGGTATGACAAAGTGCTATACGATGTGGTTTCATGGCTTTATCTAATGCAAGTTAGATCACAACCCATACGATAAAAAAGGCATGATACATAAAATCAAAAAGAGGAGTGTGAGGAGAGAATGAATCTTGAATCGAGAAGCGTAGTCGCATATTCTTATTATTTATGAGTAGGATTTAAACTTGAAATGGGAAGTGTTGAGTGAAGGAATCTTAAATCGAGAAATCTTAAATCGAGAAGGCAGAAGCAAAAGTTATGGTGGTCATATGTTGTGTTTCACTATCTGTATGATCAGGAAGCGTTATAAAGTATAGACTCAGGACTATAAGTTCACATTGGGTTAGGAAGTTAGGGTGAAATTGTGTAATTATTGGGCTTTTTGGGCTATATATTACTTGTAGAATGATGAATAAATGTTTCAGTTTTATTCTTTAAAACCACAAACCATACCATGAAAGTTCGATACTGCACATTCTAGTATGGTGGTGCTGATTATGTGGTTTGTCGGTATTTTAATAGCCTCGATTTTATAGTGCTATCATCTATACAATGTGTACGAATGTGTAAAGATCGGGAGATCTCAACATCAAACACACTGATGATCAATAACATAACTCAATCAAGTTTAGGCATACCTTTGACTATGTACACCAATCTATCATAATCATAGCTCAACTAATTACAAAGATACACCTCATGACACATGTATTAATCAGTCACAACTCAATCAAGTTCAAAGGTCATCTCACGATGTACTCATCAATCATGATTGTAACTCAATCAAATACAAAGGTACACTTGTGACATGTGCATTGGTCTACCACAACTCAATCAAGTATACCTCATGTCACATGTACTGATTTACCATGACTTTTTTGTACATTTTTTTTCACTTTTGGGATACAATATATTTAGAATCATGAGTTTGGAAAAAGGTTCCATAAGTAATTTGTTTCATGATATGTTGTAACGAAACACATCAATGATAACTAGATAAAAATAACTAGTCTAACGTATAACCAGGTAGGGTCAGGGTCAGGGTCAGGGTCAGGTGGCGGCTAATTCTGAACTTTACCACTCCTTGATGGTTTTGTTAATTTTGCATCACCATTTACTTTGATCACTTTTCTTCTTGATTTCCTATAATTGATTTAAAACTTGTTTTTTGTCCTTTTTTTTTCCTTACCGACACATTTATTTGAAACAGAACTAAATATATAAAAACTAATCATATCCTACACTTTATACTTTGTAAGGCCGAGCTCTCTTGGAATAAGTTCGGCAATGGATCACGAAATCTTGGTCATCTTCTCTAATCTTTTTCCTAAAATTCTCGTTTGGTCCATTAAACTCATGTTTTTATGATCAATTCGATCGAAGAGTAACTAAGACCAATTTAGTCACGTTTTCATGTTCCAATTGAACACTTTCCGTTTTTGATATCCAAAATTATATAGAAATCACTATCCCACCCTTAGTTTTTATTTCCTTAATTTATCAGAATTGACTTCCAGGATCTATAATTATCTTAAAAGGTCCAATATTGTTTAAAAAAAATACCGTGATCGATTATTCTTGAAAACTTATTACTTTTACTCTCTGTATGATACAAATTTAATATAAATTGACTTTTTTAAACCTTGTCTGAGAAACAAATCTTTCTCATGCATTTCATCGAGCATTTGGAGTGCATAAACAAATTATATAGAGGATCAATAACTTCTAACCTTATTTCTTATCCAAGAATGATCAAAATCAAGAAACAAACTCAAAATCTTCTTCAAATTGAGAAAAATCACACAAATGATACCTTGAATTGTAGCACACGTATAAGATTACCTTTGAACATCCAAATCTTGAAATTGATCTTCAAGCCTTGAATTGTTGCCATTGACGACTGAATTGAAGTAAACTCACTTCAATTGGCTCTGATATCAAATGTAGATCCCAAATTAGGCAACAATATACAAAACTCCATAGAATTTAGAGTAGAGATAGGCATGAAAAGCATTTTATTAAATGATTTCAAATCATATGCATGGATTACACAGGAGGGAGAATTGAAACTTTCAAAGTATATATCTCAAAGCGGGAATGGGGGATGTTACTCAAACCGGGGGCGTGGCCGGGAATCCCCGGTAGAGTCAAACTAAAGGAAATTATTTATGGGCTTTGACTGGGGATTGACTGGGGTTTTACCAAGGATTGCTAGAGATTTGACCGGGGACGGGATGATAATCCCTGTATCCGCCAGGGACCGGGATCGGGGATTACAAAACCTGCCCCATCCCTGCCCCGTTGCCATGCCTATGTGTGTAAGATCTCCAAGTTCTCAAATGACAAAATGAAACCAAATGTCTAAAATACAATTAAAGGATGTAAGCCCATTATACACCCAAAAGCCCAAAATATGAGCCTTTATAGAACTTTGGTCTAATTTAGGGCTAATTAGACCCAACAACAACTAACCACTTCCATTCTAATTTAGGTTATTGTGGTTTTTCATTGAATAAAAGACAAATAAAACGATAAAAAGACGAACATATCCTTCATTTAACGGAATTTCTAAGCACTCGTTAGAGGGAATGATAAAATCCGAACGCTTTTGCAAACCATAATGCTCTTTTTTATAGTTTCGAAATGTTAAGACGGGAAATGTTGTTTTTTGACAAACCAAAGAACTAAAATTGTAGCTTACTCTTATATATATTATTGATACTAGAAAGGTACTTCCGCAATGCAATGAGATACATCTTGTTTTTAATATTTCATTTTATACTTTATTTCAGTCGATGTTATAGTATGGTGTTATGCATTTTTGAAAAAACGATGATGTTTTTATTTTTGAATAAAATATAAATTTGAAGATATCATAAAAAATTGACAAAAAATATATCTATATTAGAATCAAATTAACTATTTAAAATTTCTATTTTTTGTGTAATTTTTTTAATTATAATTTAATTTAGGTTTAATAACGAAGTAATTTATATTTGATTTAATAATATAATTTTCTTATAAAGATAATAATTAATTATTTTGTTAGAACTCGATAATTATCCTAATTATATTTTAGATTTTTTATATTTTAAAATGAGATGTTTATCATCTATTTGATTATGTTTATCCCCAGTTAGTTACACGAATTCAAACATCTAGCTTTAATAACTTGTACATATACACAATTTACTTGTAATTTTGAACTTTAAGTAATATGCATCAATAAACAATACTTAATACATAAAAAATGATTTTTAAAAGTTTTTGTCAAATGCTTTATAATATGGTATAGATTATTATTTCCGGACTTCATATATTATCAATTTCGTTAAAATGTGCATTGTTGGAGTTCAATTGGAAGGCCAAACAACTATAGATTCATTGTCGGAGGCAAATCAAACACTCGACCAAAACAAATTCAGTTTCAACCAAAATATATTTAATTATAAACATTTGTGTTTATTTATTAATTTTATTTTTTTAAAATATTAAATAAATAAAAAAAGAATTTTTGCTATTAATTTGGTTTTTTTATATCTGTGTTTCTGTTTATTTTTTTTAATTTCGTTTTCTCAATTTAAAAAATTTTCAAAAAAAAAAAAAAACGAAAATTGATTTTTTCCCTTTTTATTTTAGGAATGTAAAAAATGTAAAACCCTAGTTTCACCGTCCCGTCTTTTTACCGTCTTCTTCAATAGTCTCTTTTCCCTCCCATCGTGCTTCATCATCGCTGACCCCCTCGATTACATTCACCGACGACGACTATCTTCAGTCTCAACCCACCACCTATCCTTGGACCACTATGGTCTACCCCTTCCTGCAACCACCATGTGACACCATCATCTTCCACCAACAGCTTCATCGACGACATCTCACCTACTCCATTCACAACCGACGACATCTCATCCACTCTATTCACAACCAACGACGACCTCCAGCCGATCCTTTTTCTCCATCAACGCCAACCACCGTGGTCTACTCCTCTCTCGATTCTCACTGTGAACCACCCTCCATCTCTGCTCCCTACCACCACTTAAAAAACCGCGTGTGGCTTTGAACGCCCTATTGTCTCCCTTTTGTTCTCCCTCTTGAAAACCACTAGCACTCGCCGTTTTTTCTTTTCATTTTATGGGGGTGTTTGAGATTCGCTTATTTAGAACAACTTATGTTTTCTTTAAAAGCTAGTGCTTATTAACTTATGTGTTGTCAAAACGGAGTTTTATAAAAAAAAATGTTCGGATTAGCTTGTGGCGGCATCAAAACGTAATAAGCTGACAAGTCTTTCTTTTTCTTCAATCCAAACCCTAGAAATCTTTATTACCGGTACATACCTGAATAAGTTAATAAGTTAGAAGAGAGTAACTTATCAAAAACTCCTTATTACCACGGGTGCCGGTATAAGTATTTTTTTCTTTCACCCAAACACTAAAAACTTCTGGTATTACGCCAGAATAAGTTAATAAACACTTTTAATAAGCAATCCCAAACAAACTCGTTGTTATTCACTACATTATCACTCAAAAGCACCATCTCCATGATATGCAACAAAAGACTTACAGGATAGATGATGATAAAATGTTTATGCTTGAACATATGGGTGGTGTCTGATTGGTTAGGTTCAAATTCAATTCAAGGAGGAATAAAAATCTCCTTGTGGTCATGGAGGTTCAAATGCGGTGACCCCGGGCTACCCGTAAAGCAGATGGTCGTCCTGAGATTAGTTGGCTCGCATAACGGATTGAATATCTAGGTTAATAAAAAAAATGTTCATGCTTAAGGGTAAGTAATCATGTGAGAAATGCTAGGTTTCCAACTTCCAAGGGAAAGAAAACCCGAACAAACTTTCTCATTTTGAATGGTCTAGTGCATAAACTATTTTTTGTTTAAAAAAATCATCAAACTTTTTCATTTTGAATGACTAAGTCTCTAAACTATTTTTTTGAATGAAAAAACCATTAAACTTTCATATTTTAAATGATTAAGACCTTGATTTAAAAAAAATAAAAATAAGTTATCGAGCTTTTACTAGTTGGTTAATGTAACTTTTTTGGGATTAAAAGCATGTAGGTAACCAGTTTTTAGAAATACGATGGTTTATGTATTAACAAAATGTTCACGGACTTAATCACTTAAAATGAAATTTTTTAATGGTTTTTCATTAAAAGGAGAAGGTTTAATGGTCTTTTCATTTAAAAGAATAGTTTAGGGACTTAATTATTCAAAATGAGAAAATTTAATGGTTTTTTAATTTGAAAAAATAGTTTAGTGACTAAACCATTCAAAATTGAAATTTGTTTAGGGGTTTTATAAACTTTTCCCAAAGGAAACTGTAATAATATCCTAAGGAGACATTTGGTTCATAAATTCTGAAGGAATATGATGGATTTGGAATGTTGAATTTTATTTACCAAATTCCGTTCCCTAGTTAATTATTTTCCATGAAAGAAATCTTCAAAATCCTACAAATTTTACAAATAAATGAATTTAACATTCCTTAACAATTACATGATATTTTGATGAAATGAAATTCTCTATTTTTATAATATCAAATATGTCCTTAACTCAATATATCATATTCTCATAAAACCCAATATGACAATTGTTGACCACTTCCGACTCCCGTGATCTAAATTATCCCGACCATCGTCATCTAAACCACTGGTGACTACTGCCATCTGAATCACTGTCGACCATCGCATTTTGAACCACCACCGACCAGCGGTGACTACCACTAACTTGAACCACTGTTGACCACCGCCAACCACCATCGGTCGGAGCCACCACCAATCTAAAACCTCGTCGACCACTATCGATTTGAACCACCACCGACCACCGCCGATCTGAACCATCGTTGATTTGAACCATTGCCGATCACCGTCATCTGAATCACCATGGACCACTATCGACCTGAACCATTGTCGACTGCCCCATCTGAACAACCACAAACCACCATTGATCTGAACCACTGCCAACTACCACCTATCTGCATCACCGCCAACCACTGTCGACCACAACCGATCTGAACAACCACCGATCTGAACCACCCCAGATTTGAACCACCGCCGACCATCGACATTTGAACCACCGTAGACCACCATTGATTTGAACCACCTTCGACTACCACCAATCTGAACTATCGCCGACCACCTCCGATCACCACCAATCTGAACCACCTTCGTCCACCGTCGATCTAAACCACCATTGACCATCGCGAACCACCACCGATCTGAACCACTACCGACCACCGCCATCTGAACCACCGGGACCACCATCGACCATCGTCGATCTAAACCACGGTCGATCATTGCTAATCACCGCCATCTGAACTACCATGGACCACCACCGATCTGAACCACTGCCCACCATAGCCATCTGAACCACCGGGTACCACCATCGATCTGAACCACTACCGATCACCGTCAACCACCCCATCTGAACCACCATAAACCACCACGGATCTGAACCACCACCGACCACCGGAGACTACCACTAATCTGAACAATCACCAACCACCGGAGACTACCACTGATCTGAACAACCACCGATTTGAACCACCGCTGACCACCGCTGATCTGAACTACCCCTGATCTGAACCACCAGCCATTTGAACCACTCTTGACCACCACCATTTGAACCACCGCGGACCACCACCGATTTGAACCACCATAGACCGCCACCAATCAGAACCACCGTCGACCACCTCCGACCACCGACACCGATCTCAACTACTATCGATCTGAACCATCGTCGATCAAAACCACCGGCGATCTAAACCACAACCAACCACCACTGACCACCGCTGATCTGAACCTCCGTCGACCACCACCTAGCTATTTTACATGATAAAAGAATTAGTAATTTTGAGACAATTTTAATATCGATTTAGTAACGTCGTTTAGTTTATGATTATATTTGAGTTGTGTATTTTATATTGTTTTACGTATTAAGTAATTATTTTATTAAAATATTTGTTTTTTTAAACTTAAAATTTTAAAAAAATTCATTTTGGTCATTTACCAATATTTCATTCCAATTCTATAAATCAAACACAGATTTCATTCCAATGTCTGTCAACCAAACCAAACAACGATCAAACATGACAACATTTCATTCTATTTTCGCCAAAATCAAATTCTTTTAACAGATTCAACATCATCCAAAAATATTCTATGAACCTAACTCCACTAGGAGGACTCCAGTAAATGGCTGTGCACTTGAAGCTGTAAAAAATTGGTTGCTAATTCTATGGTTTTTTCCTTTCTAAATTTATCATTTTCTGCTATTCGTATCGTGATCCATATCACGTGTTTAGATATATATGAATTTGTAGCAAACTTTTATGTTTTTCCCATTGTTGCTTTCAGATTTGGGAATTTGAGCACCAGAATTTGTTTTCATAAGCTTATGTTATGTTGGAATAGGTATTCGATATGCGAAGGCCCGTTTTTGACACGGTCTTCCTAAAACAGATTCGCCCCCATATGATGCGTGTGTTTCCCAGGACACAATGGGGCCAAAACGGTTTATGAGAAACCACAAACATAAGTAATGCGTGATGTTTACTTTTCGTAGAACGGTAGAAGTCGAGTAGAGAGGATTGCACTTTTTAGGTGTGAATTTGAGAGAGTCGAGACTGTCTTTATATATACTGTTGGAGAGCTCGGTTGTGAAAGAGATGATTGAGGGTTTCGACGATTAAATAAGATATCGATGGAGGCTATTAATTAGTTTCCAAAATGAAATCTGAACTTCTGGCTGAAAATCGATTCAAATTTAGAATTCAAAATTAAAAAACGTAAGGAAATTTTACAAAACTGATTTTGAATTTTCTTGGTCGACCTTGAGCTGCCTTCGTGTCCGTGGGGTACACGCTGGCACACAACTTCAATGGTCCGAGCACATTTCGGTCCAGTTTTGCACCCCCCAACGCATGCATGTGGAGAGAGCCTTTCCTCCGACAAGTCTTAGGGACTGTTTATCAAAATTTTTTATCAAGTCCTGTATGGATAAATGAGTGTTGTTGTTTACTTTTTTTATCTGAATCAACAGTCTAAATAACATAAATGAGATTTATCCCCCAATATTAATTATTTGAACATCAAAACAAAGAGGCCGACGATGAGATGTCTCATATGGGAAGAAGAAAGTGCTTTAAATAAGGGGTAAGAGTGTCATTTTTGTGGCTGAAAGGGGACAATACACCATTTCTATCTGTGTAATTAAGCCATGTTCTGTGCGAATAAGCCGTAAGTAAACAACCCAAATGAGCTGTACAAATAAGCCAGATAAACCAATAAACTTAATTAAGTCGCAAGTAAACAACCCCTTATTCATATAAACTATGAAATCACTAATAAACCCATATAGGTTTTATTATCCACTTCCATTTCTCACATTCCAACATTTAACCTCTACCCACTATTTTGACAATCAATTTTTCATTCATAGTAACTCCGTTTTATACGTGCAATATGTCGAAACGAAGCTTTTACTTGGGACTACGTAAACCAATATATATATATATATATATATATATATCTATCGATCCCGATCACGGATTCGAGTATATTTTTTGGCCTAAATCAGGAAACCAATATTTTCCAACAGCTTCTTCCTTCTACGTCATTAGATCGAGTTCGTACATGTTAGATAATAGTAGGGACGTTCGAATCTTTTTGGAGGCCCTGCTATGTTCAAAACTTTTGAGTACATTGTGTAAATGAGATATCAGAGAATATATGTTAAGAACAAAAATGAGTTAAACTTAAAACGATTAACAATCTAAAACTAAACCTAAACCATTAATAATTTGAACATAAAACCAAACAATTAATGATTTGAACCTATATAATTTTCGGCTATAGTTTTATACAAATCGATAAAAAAACCCTATAAACATATAAATTTAGACCCCAAAATTTTGAGAGCCTTATTTAAAATATCACATTTAACATGATAAAATACAAAATTAAATAATACCAGAACGAGGGATAAGCTGTGTGGTGCTATTTAGTGCCACGTTATAACGTAATAACTTCTTATTCAATCCACTAAATCCAACACTTTATATTTGTTCTCTTCTTTCATATGCTTTGTGTATATGAAATTCTCTCACTATAATAAAACTGGACGTGATTAATAAATAAACGTTTTAATAGACCATTTTATAAGATATAATTTATAGAACGGAAAAATAAAACTTCTTATTTAAAGACGTTATAATAAGTTTATAAGACGTTTTTGGACGCCTTAATAAGTTTTTTAGGACACTTCTAATACAAAATGTGTCGCATTAACTATTTGATATGACACTTGTGTTTATAGGACACTTTTCAAATAGTGTCCTATAAAATATAATATGACATTTTTCTAATAAAAGTGTCATAACAAACTTGTTACGACATACAAAAACGTTCTATAAATTTATTACAACGCATTTAGATATGTCACCTTATTTTTTGATCGTATAAATTATGTCCTATAAATTGCATGATCTATTAGGATGCTTATTAATTGATGACGTCCCATGAATACAATTTTGTTATAATGTCTAGAAATCGAGTCGATGTTTGAGGAGTTTATCAAAGTTTTAAGAGTTAATTATGGAACCTCTTTTACTAGTCTCTGGGACTTGGGGATTTCTGTGAAGATATTGGACACAAATGGATTACCCAACACATTGATCCTTCTAACAACTTCGGTGCCAATAAAGGGGTCATTTACTTACACCTTATTGAGGTTATGATGTGAGCGGCTTGTTTGCTCATCCAGACATTAGTGTTACTTTACCTCTTAAACGTTAAGCCATTAAGCTAAAATGGCTATATGTGATAAGCAGAACCATTAACTTGTCGTCCATTATGTCAACTCAAACAAATTAATACCTGAAATCCCATAAATAATCTCTCTCTCTTTGTCTCTCTCAACCAATGGTTTCCGTTCCTTAGACAAACAAATTTATCCCAATAAACAACTTGACTCATTCAGAACTTAATGGAAAAAAAAATAAACAGCCACAAAATGCGTTCTATTATGCCTTTTTCTTGATTTATCTTCTAGATTATTAAACGGTTGTCCGAATAGTCTTGTACTAGCCAGTAGCATGTTACATTTTTCGGACATCGGCCTTTTCATGATTTTCCTCCTAGTGACACTGCCTTTTAGTATAAACAAGATATATATATATATATATATAGAGAGAGAGAGAGAGAGAGAGAGAGAGGTTGGTTATTATACAACCCTTGACATTTGTGCAACCAATACAACCCAATATCAACCGTCCATTTAATTTGATGAATATGTAATTTATATAAGTTTTGATTATTTCCTATTATAAAGTATTAATCATAATTAATGAACCGTATTCATATTCCATAAATATTTAAATCGTAATAAATGAACTCTCATCATTTTCATAAATATATTAGGTTGCATTGGTTGTACAAATGCTATAGATTGTATTTGAAACAAACTCTCTCTCTCTCTCTCTCTTTATATATATATATATATATATATATATATATATATAGCTTGGTTCAAATACTAACCAATGGTTGACAATTGGTCTTACGGGTCTCACGAAAAACTCTTGGGATCATGTGAGACCAAGAGTTTTTCGTGAGACCCGTAAAACCAATTCTCAACCATTAGATTAGTTCTACAATCTGAACATTCATAATCACAAAATTGCCACGAAACTTCTCAATAATCACAAAATTGTCACCGTGTAATTTTAGACCATTAGATCATTAGCTGATAAAGTTGATCAATGAACATAAATTGGTCTTACGGATCTCACGAAAAGCCTTTGGTTTTACGTGAACCCAACCCTATACATATCTATACTATATTATAAAACATTTGAAAAAAACTCTTAAAGACCATTTTTTATGCACGAAGTACTGTTTATTGCTGCATATTACTTAAAATTTAAGATTACAAGTAAATTGTGCATAAGTACAACTTATTAAAGATCCATATTTGAATTCATGTAACAAATTTTATATAAAAATAATCAAATATTGGATAAACATCTCATTGTAAATATAAAAAATCTAAAATATAATTAAGATAATCATTGAGTTCTAACATAATACTTAGTTATTATCTTTATAAAAAAATTATATTATTAACCTAAATTAAATTTCTTTGTTAGTCTAAATTAAATTATAATTAGAAAATTGAATTAAGAAAATTACACCAAAACACAAGAACTTTTAAAAAGATTAATTTGATACTGATATCGACATATTTTTTTTTCAAAATTTTATGATATTTTCAAATTTATATTTTATTCAAAAATAAAAACATTATCGCTTTCTCAAAACCACATAAAACCGTATTATATTGACATAAAAAAAGAATAAAACAAAACACTGAAATCAAGATGTGTCTCGATGCATTGCACGAGTACCCCTCTAGTATATATATAGGGCCGGTCCTAAGATTTTTGATGTCCCGTGCGAAAGTAATAAAAAATGCTCCTAAGCCTATTTTTTTAAACAACGAAACATGCGATTTTTAAAGAGTTTAAAACCTATTCAAGCTAAGTATATCATCCCCATGTTGATTTTTATTGATTATAATAAAAAAAATTACAATGAAGTGACATAAAAACCAAAACCCCGAATACAAAATATAAAAAGATAAAATGATAAATTTTGGATTAAGACCGTGCTTCCTTCTTTTCCAGTTTTCCCTTTTCCAAATTGAAATTAGCAAAATAGAAATTTTATTTCAATATATGGGACTTAAAAGACAAGGAAAACTGTAATTAGTTTTTACCTAAAATAGTAAATTACATCCAAATTACTATCGTAGTAAGCAAAGTGTAAAACTCAAAAGTTACAGGTTTAAAGACTAAAGACTAAGGGTCTATATGTTAGCAACGTAATAAGTTTAATGGTACTAACAACTTATTCACTCAATTATGCATGATTGTTTTGTAGTGGTTTAATGATATAGAAAGTGACTTATCCAGTAAGCTTCTAGGGGGTATTTATATAAAAAGCTAAGTTTTTTTTTCCAAATATTTCCCTTCAACTATAAAAAATGCTCCTTACATCTGCAAAAACTCTCTCAAACAAAACTTTTCCAATTTATACAGACATATTAATTCATTTAGACAACTTTATTCATACAGACAATTTTATACAAACAAAAACCTTTCCAATTTTCCAACTTTTTCCAACAATGTGCATTCAGTATTCATCACTATTAGGCGTTGCACCTGTTTTTATAGTTAAAACTTAGTTGTCCAATTCCCAAATTATTAAACCCAAAACTAGTAATAAATGACAACTTAATGCCTTTTTTGGCTTTGATGTCCTGTACGGCCGTACGTGCTGCACGTGGCCAGGCCGGCCCTATATATATATATATATATATCATCTGGTGGGCTGATATTATCTTTTGTAGCTTGCTAGTTTCGAGTTCACACATGAAACTTTGTAAGATGCCAAATATGTACCCACAACTACTTGATGGTTTATACATGTGATCGATGCTCAATTGTAAGCAACTAAATTGGATGACATCACCCTGACAACCATCTTAGAGCTTAAATCTGCGTCTGTATATACATATATAGAGAGAGAGAGAAAGTGAGTGAGGTTCTAGAAATCCTAAAGGAAAAAAAAATTGAGGAATGCCCTTAGTAACCATTGATTTGTAGATATGAAAATGTGTATATCTGTATTTGAAGATGTTTCGTGGTTTTATATACGTGTGCATGTTACGCACTGCACATGTGCATACCGTACAGATGAACGATTATTATTAGAGTGTTTTTCAGTTTTTCAATTTTTTGTGGTTTTTTCTTCTGAACCTAACCCTACTATATATTATAAAGATCATATTCCATGTGTTAGACACGCTTTCAATGTAAACAAGTATGTTGAAGTCTCACACGATTGGTTCATGGATGATATAACTGAATAAACATACAAGAGTTTGAGTATAGCAGTTGTAGTGTGAGTGTTACAATTCATTTGAGGGAATCTGTTTTTGGACATTTCCCTCGCTGATCCGTCCTATTTGCTTTTCTCATACGGGACCACTGAATATCAGAATCACCTCCTATTTGCTTTTCTCATACGGTTCATTTTACAACTTCTCGTCTTGAAACCCCCCGCTAATTTCCTGCTTTATGTCGACATGATAATTTCTTTGACGGTTTTCTTCCCATCGGGAACGTTGACGTAGGTGATTGGTAACATATCATATAGGAAACATGAATCTGTGAAAGAGATTTCATTGGTATTAAAAGCTCATGGTGTGTACTCATATCCCCCTTTATGATGAATAAAGGCAAGGCTTTGGTTGGATTTATTAAAGTTAAATTTGAGCAAAAAGAGTCCTTCACATAAAGCAAAAGGAAGAAAAAGTGTTTCCATCCATGG
Source organism: Cynara cardunculus var. scolymus (assembly GCF_001531365.2). Taxonomy (NCBI): domain Eukaryota; kingdom Viridiplantae; phylum Streptophyta; class Magnoliopsida; order Asterales; family Asteraceae; genus Cynara; species Cynara cardunculus. The sequence goes on along the minus strand of NC_037536.1, from coordinate 9,432,041 downwards.
ATGGATTAACAACACACGTAATGGGTACCTCTTGCTTTATTTTATGATGTTTTCATCTTAATTAACGACCGCGTTCAAGAGTTTTGTCGATTATCTCTGGCTCGGTCAAGCTATGTGGGACCACATAGCCATAGTCCTGATAACCGAGGGTGTCAGGGCCACTTTATGCATACCTCAATGAATCCCATACGACCCTGAAATTGCAGTAAGATAAACCCTCTAGCGGCCCACTAGAACCAGTGACCTCCGAGAAGCAAACCCAAGATTTTACTAGTTGAGCTGTCTTAAGGGGCTGTTTGGCAATTGCTGAATGGTTTGGTACAGAATGATTAAGTGGTCGGAATGATTAAGAGGCTCTCGTGATATAGTATAAAATGAAATATAATTATTTGGTAATTTTGTACAATGAAATTAGGGATCTTAATGGTTAAGGGAGATACGAGATACAAAACCATTCAGAGGGTTTTAGAACCATTAAGAGACATACTTTTTTTCTTTGCCAAACAAGATTCATCTTTTAACGATTCAGATGTTGTCTCTTAATGGAACTATTAAAATGTAAACAAACAACCCATTGTAACATTCACTCTCTTTCTAAAACGACTATTATGTTGTCGTTTATAGTATTTGATGTGTTTTTATATGTAGACGGGTTGATGGTAACATGCATTATATTGTTAAAATGACTATTTTGTCCTCTCGTGTAATATTCCGTTATGAAGTTCTCAAGGGTAAAGTCGTCTTGTTATGTATGTTAGATGATGCTGTATGGGACATGAAAGGTCTCATTAATCTTCAAGTATGGGCAAAGAATGGTGACATTTAATTCATTGGGAAAATGTACGCCAAAAGATATATGAACGTCATAAGCACATGATCATCTTTTCCCCTTTCGTTACATATATTTTTTTATTAACATGGATATTCAACCCGCTATGCGAGTCGACTAATCCTACGTTGACCACCTACTTTGCAGATAACCCGGAGTCACCGCATTTGAACCTCCGTAGCCACATAGAGATTTTTATTCCCTTTTAGATTTGAACCTCGACCTCCCGGTACTTTTGACATTTGGAGCCAAGCTCAAAACAATCAGACACCACCCTTGTGGTTAATATATTTGAATCAGATAAATACTCAATTAGGGGGAATTATATAGTTAATAACATTTATGAATTATATAATTATAACATTTTCTTTTGACATATTGTTAGAATACAAAAAAAGACAAATTGAATTAAATAGTAATAATGTCTGTTTGAGTTCTCACTAGGTGCGGTTTTCCAAATGTTTACCCGGGTAAGCGCTTATCAAGTCACTTTATTTTACCGGATGAATATGATAAGGACTAAAAATCTTACCCGGTAAGAACGAAGGCAAGAATTGAGAGTCTTACCAGGTAAGCGAGGACGACCACTCTTACCATGATTAGCGCTTACCGTAAATAAATTGTTGCATACTATGCGTTTTAGTGAATAAAATCTTACACGGTAAGTAAGTGATAATGTTGAATTTTACCGGTAAAATGTTTTAATTCCCATATGAGGTTAAAAAAGTCAATTGGCAAAGGTCGATGTATACACATGTAGATTGGTTTTGCAGCCCACATGCACATGGTATGTTTTTGCCCCCAAATAAGGGTCGTCTAACACTGTAGCAATCAACTTATTTATATTGGTTTTATATAATTATGAGATTTTTTACTCGTTCAAAAACCACATGTACCAAAATCATAAAACCGATTTTGATCGGATAAAAGACAAAAAATCGATAAAATAACGAAAATGCCTTTCGTTTAACGGATTTTTGTAACGGTCACTAGAAGAATTGACTAAATCCGGATGTTTTTGCAAACAACGATGGCTATCTTATAATTTCGAAACTATAAGGATGGAAAGTGTTATTTTCGACAAACCACTTTAGCCAAATTTGTAAATTTGTTGTTTACTCTAAATTTTATATCATTAAAAATCGTGATATTTTTGCTTGTCCATAAGGTGATAATAACTAGAAGGGTATTCGCGAAATGAAGCGAGATGTATATCGTTTTCAATGTTTCATTTTATTTTTTTTGGTCTCTGTCAATGTTATAATACGAATTTATCTGGTTTTGAGCAAGCAATAATGTTTTTCTTAATAAAAAATAAAATTTGAAGATATCATAAAAAAATATAAAAGTTCTTATTTTTTTGTGTAATCTATATATATATTAAAGGAAGAACCAAGAGTATTGAGGTGACATCATGAGAATTGAGTATTGAGGTGTTGGTGAATTATGGTTGAGTTTGAGATATCCCACATTGGTGAAGAGTTGAAAATTTTGAACAAAATGAAGTGTATAAGAAAGGTGAATTTGGATGCATTTGTGTCAAATATGAGGTTTGCCTTGTAGGGTTGTCTTTATTTGGATGACCCTCTTGAAATTTATAACAATGGTTGGAAACCAATCAAACCAAATGGTAGAATTCATAGTGCAAAATTAATTATATTATATTATTATATCTTCATATATAGTATATGTATATATATGTATATATATGTATATAAAAAGGAAGAACCAAAAGTATTGAGGTGAAATCATGAGAATTGAGTATTAAGGTGTTGGTGAATTATGATTGAGTTTGAGATATCTCACATTGGTGAGAGATTGAAAGATTGGAATATGAAGATGTGTATAAGAAAAAAGAATGAGACTTATTGTGTCAACTCATGAGGTTTGAGTCATAAGGTTATCTTATTTGGATGACCTTATTTTTGCAAAACTAATCTTATATTGCGTTAGCTCAGCGAGTCATAAAGTTATCTTATTAGGATATTGAGGTGACAATGAAAATTAAGTATTCTCAAATGGTGGATTGTACTTGAATTTTAGTTGTCCCACATTGGTGAAGAATTGAAAGATTTGAACAGAATGAATTGTATATGAAAGTGCATCGGATGCCTTTGTGTTAAATAATGAGGTTTGTCTTATAAGTTTGCCTTATTTTAAATGATTTTCTTTGAAATCTATAACCATGGTTAGAAACCAAACCAACCAAATGATAAATCTAAATATCTAAATCTATATATCTATATATATGTATTAAAGAAGAAACCACATGCAATGACGTGACATCTTCTCAAAACAAGAAAATGATTTATCTTTTTTCTCTTTTTCTCAATCTTCTCCTACTTTAATATTTGTTTTTTATGTTTCATATTCACATTTAAGATCCTTTAATTAGGTTGTTTCAACCTATTCATGTTCTTCTAATAAGTACTCTTTTAATTCTCATTATTTCTCTCTATTCAGTTATAATTTTTCATCTTCTCTTCATGGTACACCTCTATAATAATCTCTCAATTCTTCATCTCTATTCATGTATACTTTTATGGTACATTTCTATGATAACCTCTTTATTAATCTCTCAGTTCTCTCTCTATTCATGTATAATTTTGTGGTACACCTCTATGATAATCTCTCTATTAATCTTTCAATTCTTCCTCTCTATTCAGTTATAAATTTATGGATGCGTTTTGCATTTTTGTTGATTTGAGGTGTCATTCAATAAAACAAATCATAATATGGGTTTTTGCTTATGTAAGTATAATATTTCTTTTTTTWGTCGGAGATATTCACATTAAAGTTGGAATTATGTAGRCATATGGAGTTTTTGTGTGTGGATAAAGTGACATATGAATCCTTGAAGAAATAATGTAACATTGAATAGAAAAAAAACCCTCTCTATTCTTCCTCTCTATTCAGTTTTTGAGGTGATTTGCACTTTTGTTTATTTGAGGCGTCATTCAATAAGAGAAATATGATATGGGTTTTTGTTAATGTAAGTATAATATTTTTGTCTTTTAATTGGAGATATTCACACTAAAATTGGAATTATACAAACATATGAATCTCTTTATATTAATCTCTCAATTCTTTTTCTCTATTCAGTTATAATTTTGTGGGGGTGATTTGCATTTTTGTTGATTTAAGGCGTTATTCAATAAGACTAATCATAGTATGAGTTTTTGCTTATGTAAGTATAGTATTTCGTCTTTTAGTCGGAGAATTCACATTAAAGTTGGAATTATGTACGCATATGATTTTTTTTGTGTGGATAAAGTGACATATGAATCTTTGATGAAATAAGGTAACATTGTTTAGCATAATAATCTCTTTTAATCTCCCAATTCTTATTCTTTATTTAGTTTTTGTGGATGTGTTTTGTTTTTTTTTTGTTGATTTGAGGCGTCATTCATGAAAACAAATATGGTATGAGTTTTTGTTTTTGTTGATGTTGATCGGTATATTGTGATTTTTTTTTCTTTTTTAGCATTGAGCTTGGAAATTATTTTTTTATATTTTTAATTCTTAAAGAATAAACCAAACATAATGAGGTGTTATCCTCTAAACGTTAGAAACCCATTTTTTTCTTAGATTTTTGATTTTTTAAAATATTTGATATATGTAAAAGACTTTTCCATCCCTACATTTAAAATATGAAATTCAGTATAATACATATATTTTATTTTACATAATTTTATTAAAACCTCTATTTTCAGGATTTTTTTATAAATAAACCAAACCATGAACTGTCTAAAACAAATCTAAAAAGCTTGAAAAAGTCAAATGAAAAAATAACAAATCAATCAGACTCTTATATATCTAGAATGGTCATAATACTAACTATTATTTTCATTTTATGCAATCGCATGTAAGAAAAAAGTGGTTTCAATTAGGTTCTTGATCAATGTTGCATATGAGTATATTATGAACTAATATAAGCGAATTACAAAAATATTCAACAATTATGTCAATGTAAATAAGAACACAATTATTGTTTGGTGAATATAAATATTTTATGAGAATATATGTAGAAGATAAATTGATATGTATTATGCTAAAATAATTCTYTTAATACACCTCATGATTATAATCAATATTTTCACATATTTTTTTTATGATTTTGAACCAATCACAAAGTTTGATATAGTAAAAGATTGATATGTAAGACTTAATAATTATATATATATATATATATACATATATATATATATACATATATATATATATATAATATTAAAAGAACAACCAATAATAATAAGTTAGATTCATATATCAATAGTAATGTTGATTCTTATTAGTTTAATATATAAATGTAATCATCGACTCATTTAGCTAATTTCAATAAATTTTTAAAAAATTTATCGTCATCGCGCAACGCACGATGTCAAACACTAGTTTCTTTAATTCAAATTTTTTGTTATAATTTAATTTAGGTTTAATGATGGAATGATTTATTTTTGGTTTAATAATACAACTTTTATAAAGATAATAACAAAGTATTATGTTAAAACTGAATAATTATTCAAATTATATTTTAGATTTTATAGTTAAAATAAGAAGTTTATCCTGTATTTGATTATATTTATCTACAGTTACTTACATGAATTCAAATATGGAGCTTAATAAGTTGTACTTACGCACAATTTACTTGTAATATTGAATTTTAAGTAATATGCATTAATAAACAGTACTTCATTTATAAAAAATGGCTTTTAGGAGTTTTTGTCAAATGTTTTATAATATAGTATAGATATATGACTATTGTTTGGGTAAAAAATCGTAAATTCGACCGACATGGGTAATATCTTGGACCAGACCCCAACACCAAATGATCGTCGATATCCTCGACGACGATGATATTCGACATATGACCATCGATAGTCAAGATCTTAGATACATTACCTTTGACTAGTACTAACACATAATTATCTTCAACGCATTATCTTTCTCATTTATTGCAGATTCTAAAAAATTTGACCAAGATTTACGTCATTAATTCACCTAGAGTAAAAGACTGACCACTGGTTAATGACTCAATCAAAACCCGACTATTACATTTGCAAAGACAATTGAAGACAACCATTACAACTAGGGGTGTTCATGGATAGGGTTTAAGGAATTTGAACAACCCAACCCAATATCGGGGGTTTGAAAATCTTTAACCCATCCCAATCTAAACCAAAGTGCAACCCAACCCAACCCAAACTGTACGGGTTGGTCAGGTTAGTCGGGTTGATCGGGTTTACACTTTGGTACATCAAAATATTGTCCTAATCTTGAATATCTTGTTTTCTCTACTCATAATTCATTTTTCAACAACGATCATTTGGTAGAGCTAGTATATACTCCTTAAATCTCGTCTTATTTATTACTTTTGTTGCTTTTCTTGTTTATTTTGAAAGTTTTATCCACAATTGACTTGCCTCCCAATCCAAACATTAAATTATATAAAGTGTAATTTTTGGCATAAATAGTTTGGCCCACCGTGGGGCCACAAATTCAAAATAAACAAACTCTTTTTTGAACTAATATTTCATCTTCATTGCTTACGATAGAATGAGTTCTACATGTTTTAATCTGGATATGACCGCACGAATGCTATTAGAAGTTGAAGCTGGTCGCCAACAAATTGCTCGATTAGTCAAGCAAAACACCATTCTCTAGCAAACAATAACTTTTGTTTCTACAAATTTTGTTGGACCGTCTATTTCACAATCATTCCTACCGACTTCTTTGAATATGCTATCGTACAGCAGACCACCATTCTTTAACACCACAAGCACGACTCCACAAACTCAAGTTTTACTCCCGCCTCCAACTATTCCATAGAATATGACTTTCTTCCCTCAAGTCACCATCCCGTTGTCGTCATATCCACAACAACTATGCCTACCACGTCACTCCCAATACCAAGTATTCCATTCTTCATCCCCAGTGTCCAGGATGACTTTGAATCATCACATAGAGAATATGAGGAGGGGTGATGGAGGTGGGTGGATTTCATCTTCAGTTCCTGGCATTTTGTTAAATCTCCTAGCTCTAGTTTCCTTATGTAGGCGTTGTGTGGTTCTTTCAATTTATGGGTCGAATGTTTATAAATCCTTGCCACTGACAGTTCTTAGCATATAACACTAAGTACTTGTAATGCAGAACAAAGAAATCAGCGAACTTGAAAATTGATTGAGTAAACAAGAAAACAAAATAAAATATCCAATGTAATAGTTCTTATATCTAGTAGTGCTATCATCGCAAAACTAGTTCCTCGACAGTGGAACAAAAACTTGATAGGCTGGTTTACAACCCCCTAAATCTAATTGCAAGTGTAGGGTATTGCGTCATGTGATATGTACGGTAAGTACGAGTACTGAACCAAGGGAACTAGGTACTAAGTATCACAATGACTATAATTACTATTAACAGGATGATCTAATTTAGGTGATTGGTGAAAATAATTGTTAAACAACTAATTAAAACCTAGCAAAACAAGCAACAAGTTTTGGAAACTTTTATAGATGAAAAGTGTAGATCCCATATTCAAGTTACAATCAATTAGATCAAGCAAGAACACAAGAATGATTCAAGTATGTCGGCTGTATATTGACGTATATCAGAAGTACAAAGTGTTCTTGATTACAACGATGATGCCCGATATGTGAATGAACAGAACTAACAAGGAACCCTATTATACCAAAGATTACAAAGCAACCAAACTAACTGCAAATCATGTAAAAACCTAACTAGAAAGCATATAAAACTGATTTAGCAAAAGGACTTGAATAAAACAACTTTTAACTCGAGAATCTCCTCCTTTGGACTCAAGTCCAAAAACAGAAATTCTTCAGATCTTCAGATCTTTAGCAACTTTAGAAATAATCTTCAGAATTCTTTTAGAAGCTTTGACTTTGACGTTTAAAGCACTTGATATCTTCAAACAACTTGACTTTTTCAAATTTGGTCTTTCATAGCTTCCAAACAATCTCCCCCTTGTATAACAATCTCTTACGATATTCACTATAATTGGCTGCTGAAAAAGGACTACGATTCAGAACTCAACAACTCCTTGACCAAGATTGAGAACCTCTATGTCAGGTCCTGACTTCAATTTTTGAACTGGCTAAAAGAATATGCTAGGTCGATCAGTTTTAGTTGGAAATTACCAATCACAAAAAGATGTTCAGATCTAGCAGCTTTTGTGTTCATACCCCTAATTGCATCTATTTTATATTTTAGCTCTTTTCCCTCCCGATCTTCATGACCATCATCTGCAACTGACATATAACATATAAATCAACTGAAATCATTTCAATAAAGTTCGTTAATAACATTAAATTGTAGTAATCATATTGCATTCACCATGTGTGATACCATAATATGTACTATATTTCATATTCAATGGAGAAAAAATGCAACACCAGAATGTGAAATACAGATATCCAGAATGCATCCATATTCAGATCTAAATTCAAATGGATGAATCTTACAACAATGTACCAATTGCATCTTGATAAACAACATAAGCAAATGAAACCATAATGCATTTGTATTCATCCTAGAATGCATTCCAGTTGATTACATAATGCATCCAGATAAAATTTATATGAGATTAGTGAATTGAAAAAAAAATGAAACTTTGATCATCGAACCAAATGCGTCCATGTAAAGAAACTATAAACACAACCTTAATGCATTTGAATTCATTCCAAATTTCGTACATATTCAGCTCCTTATTCAAATGCACTTCAAAAATGAATCTTATAATAATGCATCTAGATTCAAAACTGATTACACAATGAAACAAGATTCATTCCATAACTTCACTGGAGTAATAATCAACTAATTTTTTTTTGTGAATAATGCACCAAGACTCATCTTTCATATTCACAACATCATGAGTTTTATAAAGTCAAATTAATGCCTCTAAGATATCAATTTGATTCATAATTTTATGACTTTTGTAACAAGGGATATCATCCTGTCAATACTACAATTAGATTCATTACTATATACACAATGAAATAAGATTCATTCCATAACTTCACTGGCGTAATAAATCACCTAAAAATCTTTGAATAATGCATCAAGACTCATCCGCCAGATTCATAACATCAGGAGTTTCATGATGTCAAACATGTGCCTCTAAGATCTCAAATAGATTCATAATTTTATGAGTTTCATAACAAAGGACATCATCCTCTCAATAATGCAATTAGATTCATTACTATGTCAACAATGCAACAAGATTCATTCCATGACTTAATTGGAGTAGTAAACAGTAAGGTAACAATAAATTTTGTTGAACACATTGTGTCCCTTGTTCACATTTTCTATTTAATTGCATTAAAAAATGTGTCATTTTACTAACCCTTAACATCTGTTGAAGCCCCTGCTTCTAGTTCACAAGTGATCCTTTCATTAGTTTGATATGCTACAAAATCACCATCGTCTTCTTCGTCTAGAACAACTGGATTTGTTGCAGTATTCTTAAACTTAGAGAAAGAATTATTGATCATGATTCGTTCGCTCCTTTTCCAGACTGATTCATAGAAATACCGCAAACTAGGGTTTTATAAAATCCTAATACCAAATGCAATCAACTATTACTTTACCTTGATTTCCTGCAATGACGATGTCACACTGATTTTCGTTTGCCATTTGTTGTTGTATATAACCCAATTTCTTCGTCGATCCCTACCCAAACTGTTCGATAATGGTTGATCTTGCAGAGTAATTATCATAATTCGAATCTTGAGAATATCCCGTCTAAAAAAACGCAGGCTAATGAATTTCACTATTCCAATTTTGCTCTTATTTACCCTTTGCTTTCTAAAGCACGTGTCAATCAAATTGTTTTTAATTTTATTTCTGCCATGAGATGCTCCCTGGCCATAGATTAATGTTTGGACGGATGATACAGGGTTGTATTAGTTGTATAAATGCCAAGGGTTGCACAATAACTCTCTTCTACACACACACACACACGCACGCACGCACGCGCGCACACACACACAAACACAGAGGGAGTTTAAAATGCAAACCGTGCAATTGTTACAAACTACACAAATGAATCTCAACCATATATGTAGATGATCAATGGTGTAGATAATTAAATTGGGTCTTAAATTTATTCTCAACCTCAGGTTTAACTGATTTATTAAACGTCTTTAAACCAGACAAGTTAATGATCTAATGTTCTTAATTACGACTGTTCATGCAAAATAAAAAATTATAAATATATGATTTAATCTTTACCAAGGTTAAGAAATTGAAGGATCCTTCAAATTTAGGGTGGTTTTCAAATTCCATACATATGTTTTAAATTAATATCGAATAGTAAAAAACGCATTCAATGAAACCCTTTGCACTTCTTTGGCCAAGCAAACAAAAACACTTTGAAGTGTCGTACCATTAATATCACTCCAAAACCTCAAGTTAGGAATACGTCTCTTTACGCATGTGTGTAGGAAAATTTCTTATGTGAGAACCGTAGGAACCATCCGTTGCTTTCGGATGAGATCGTCTTCTTGATCCGACGCCTAGAAAAAATGGCGATGGCATGATGCTTATAATCTAGAGTTTTGATGGGTATATCGTAAGCGGACATAGGATTTAACATATTTTAATATCTCTGAAATACGTTAACATACTTTAACTTGCCAAATTAAAATACGTTAATATGAAAGTTCAACCTTAAGACGTCTTGATATATGCAACCATAATATACGTTAACATTGAGAACAATGAACGTTTACATACCTTAAATTAGAATGCAATGAAGATTAATAAACCTTTAACATGAAAAATAACAAAAAGTTATGTACGTTACTAGAAATTACATGTATTAGCATACCTTGTCAAGAAAATATAAACATTTGTTAACATAATAGGTCCGACCAACGTAGATGCGGATGGTTGAATGACCGAACTGCCCCCTCCTTCACTAACAGCCCGTGCCATGACGTTTGAACAAACCCTATGGTTCCTATCAGAACTTGATACCTATCGGAACCCAATCATATATATATATATATATATATATATATAAGTCGGGATGACATGAATAATTTTTATTTTTGTGACAAAGTGAAAAAATGTTAGGGTTGTGTTGAACGGTCGGGTTCTCATGATAATAAATTTTTGGTGAGAACATAGGATTCATCTACACATAATCTTCATCTCGCTTGTACCTACCTAAATTTTACAAATTTCCTTCTACCATCACCTATTTTCATTTATCTACTTCAATTTATATTACAGAAACTTTAATAAATTATGCATATGAAAGTGATTGAATATATATATATATATATATATATATATATATATAAAGAGAGAGAGAGAGAGGGTGGTTCAAATACTAACTCATTTTTTTGTGTTAACTCTACTAACCAACATCAACAAATCACATTTTTTCTTTTACTTTATGTTCAAATGTAACTTATAAATTGAATAAATGGTCATTTTGTAATTTGACCTTTATGTAACTCCCTAATAATTATTTGGGAGTTACAAATCTTTTAAGATCCCTCTAATTGATCATGAGGTACTTCCGATGTTCACGGTGTTCATGGTGTTCATATCAATGTAATATCCATGAACATTCACCGTGTTCATATAAATGTTCACCGTGTTCATGCGATATTTTTACAAAAGTACCCTCTAAACCGTTGTTCATAGGCATCTCAATTAATATATTAATTAAATGATTATTTTTATAGTCTCATTTAATAAGGACCATTTGATGAGAAAATAAACGATCAAGATCGGGTTAACAT
>NC_037536.1:9415420-9420183 GCF_001531365.2 Cynara cardunculus var. scolymus | reverse complement strand
TATATATATAGAGAGAGAGAGAGAGAGAGAGAGAGAGAGAGAGAGAGAGTGAGTTGGGATCACATGAGACGAACCTATTTTCGTGAAACCTGTAAGACCACTTTCTTACACTTGAAACTTCACAGCAAAAACATTATGAAGAAGACCAGTCTGTTTTCATGAGACCCGTGAGACCATTTTTTTACACTTGAAACTTCAGAGCAAAACACTATAAATGTAACCTTCACAGTGTTTTTGCTGTGCAGGTTCAAATTTTTTTACCTTCACAGTGTTTTGCTATGAAGTTTTAAGTGAAAAAATGGTCTCACGAGTTTCACAAAAACAAGCTGGTCTCACGTGAACTGAACCCTATATATTAGCCAAAGGTTAATTTGAGAAGTGGAAAATATTTGAGAAGTAAAGAAGTGATCCTAACCCTTTATACGGTCAAGATCGGATTTGACTGGTTAATAATTGCGGCTTTAACTGGTCAATAATACGGCTATGCAAAAAATAGAGATGATAGTTTCATAATTTTTATAAAAAGATGACAAACGGGTTCATATATGAGCTTGTGTGATTCATATATGAAATATATATTCATATGTGAACTCGTGTAATTCAGATATAAACTATTTTAAATGATTCAAATACGAACCCATGCGATTCAAATATGAACTAATTATCCGATTCAAATATGAACCCTTGTGATTCACATATAAACTAATTAACATGTTCATAGTTCATATGTATATCACATGAGTTCACATATGAACCCGATTCACGCCTATTTGTAAAAGTTACGAAACCACCCATTTATCTTCCTCATACTCATACGAGAAATTATTCGATGATTTATGGTCAAAGACGCAAATGTTGACCAGATGAAATGCTATGATCACTTCTTTACTTCTCCAATAAATATTTTCATATATATATATATATATATATATATATATATATATATATATATACACACCATTTAGGGTTAACAAGTGAATTTAAAGCATCGTGGGGTGTACGTGTTCAACCTTCACAAATTTAATTTCCAAATCTACCCTCTATCAATGAGCTCAAATAGGAGGTGAATGTAGACGCATGCAGGACCATTGCTTTGCTTGCCCCCCTTCCTTTTATTCCACATTAATTTTGGCTTCAATTATTTTCCAAAACTAAAACATAAAAAAGAGGTTGGTTTGATGGTTATTTGTAATAATTATTTTATGGATATCTCAATTTCTTTTTTCAATTATATATTTTGGAGATAAAAAAACAGGAATTAGATAATATATAATCACGAAAATGACTAAAATATACCTGATGTATTAATAAAAAAGTTTTTTTATAATTTTTACCAAAATGAATACATGGATCGCCCCGGGGGCATGTTGACCATACGGGGGCGATTTGACCCATTTTGATTAAAAACCACAACAAATCTTATAAATTGATTTGGAGTCCCACATGTATCTGATTTGGGGGACAAGAAATCTGATTTTTCTGAAAAAGAGAGATCGACCCCATCTACCCTAGGATTGCCTATCGTGAACAATTTGACCTCTATTTTGTCTTCTAGTGTATAAAATACCACTATATATAGCTCAAGAAATCTCATTCATTTTCCTTCACACCTCATTCCTCACTTATACTCTCATATCTTCTGAATTGACAAAGGAAAAAAGAAGGGTTTTCCTCACTTTTACTCTCACAACCCTTAACCCTTAAAAACAATCTACCATCACAACCCCCTTAACCCTTAACACATTAAACACAATCTACCATCACACCCTTCACCCTTAAACACAAATATGAAATCACGTCAAAGTGATAGTGTTTTCGTTTATGTTCAAAGTGGCGGTTCATTCCAGACGATAAATGGTGCCTTGGAGTATATGCCATTAGGATCCCCCATATATGTATTACCTTTGCCTTCGCCAATAACTAACACATTTTGGTTTGTTTAAATGTGTTGCGAAAAAGCTAAGTTTACGTACTCCTTTTAGGTTATTTTATAAAATAAATTCCTTACAAAAACTATATGAGTTAGGCAACGACGATGATGTGATGATGTTCCAGAGTGGTAGGTTACAAAAAGACATGGTGAGAAAATGTAAATTGATCAGTAAAATAAGATATTATAAAAAATGATAACCGACTTTGAAGGCATATATAAAGCCATATAATGTGTATCTATTCGGTGGCCAATTTCTGTGTCTGTGGTGCTCGAAAGCATTTTTTCAGTTGTTGATATGTGATCAGACGCCATATATAAGAGCCCCACGACTATTGGTTCCATGCATCTAAATTTTCAACCAGATGCAAAATCCATAGTTGGATATTGTGGTTCTTTTTTCGTAGCAGGAATACCGTATGGAACATGATTACGAGGCAGACACGCATTGCATCAACGTCTGATATACCTTTATTATTTAAGTTGATTAATTTATTTCTAAAATGCTCGACTTTCATATTATCATGTTTGGTCATTTTACCAAAAAAATCTTGTAATAATTAATGAGATGGTACAATGTGACGTGCGAAGATCCGACCCAATTCAGAAACCTGTGATCAAACACCCATGTCTGTTGAACCGTAAATGGAACCCTCCAACACAATAATATATTTTTTCAGATTGAGAAGGGAAAGAGGGGTCTTCACATTGCACCATCCAATTAATTAAGGAGGAATTTGAATAGTGGTTAAATATATCTAACCATGGGCCGAAACATGTATCTCCTAACATGTTTAATCTTCTTTGATTAGTTGATAATATATCGTTTATTTTTTTTATTATTGAAGTTTGAGCCTTCAACGTCAGTAACAACTGGTAGAACATCTGTCAAATATTAATTCAAAAATTAAATGTTAGATACTATACAAAATTAATCTAAGAAAATAAAATAAAATATAGAGTATTAAGCTAGATACTATACAAAAAACAGAATTTTTAAGTTAAATTAAAAATATTGCGACTTTTTACCCGTTGTTCCATGGCGGTAGGTGGTTGTTCCACGGTGGTCGGTGGCGGCAGACGGTGGTAGGTGACGGCACACGGTGGTAGGTGGTGGAAGACGGTGGTAGGTGGTGGCAGACGGTGGTAGGTGGCGGCTAACGGTGGTTGGTAGGTGGCGGCTGACAGTGGTAGGCGGCAACAAAAGGTGGTGGATGTCACTAGACGGTGACCGATGGTCGTCAGTATTTAGTGGAAGGTGATCTGGTGGTCGATGGTCGAGGGAGATCGGAATGCTGGAAGGAGGTGTGTTTCTATATGCTTGGTGGTAGATGTTGGTGGGGATCGTGATAATGATCCCATCCGACCACCTATTTATATAAACCGTTAAGTATAATACAAAATAGATAGTCAAATCATCATCAAATCGTAGGCCACTAAATGATAAAATAACGGTCAAAGTAGGTGGTTATAAAAATATGACATTTTTCCGATAAAATATATGATTTTTGTCCCCCAAATCAGATACAAATAATTTTTTGTATCAACAATTATTAAAAAAATATTAACATTCAGTGGTTATAAAAAATATAATTTTTATAACAAAATATAAAAAACATTCGTTGGTTCATTATGCGTCTAAAAGAAATTAGTAAAAATTATAAAGCTTGAGGTGATTTCATATTGTGATGGTAGATTATGTTTAAAAGTTACGGATTGTGAGAGTAGAAGTGTTTGATTTTATAGAGTAAAACCACAACATTTGGTATTAAAATAGTCAAAATACCAATCAAAATTGTCCCCCAATTATTAAAAACATTTTTTAATTGTCAAATTGATCAATTTGAACACAAATAAACCTTGAACACAATTTGAACACAAATGAACAACTGTGAACATAATTTGAACACAAATGAACCGTGAACACAATTTGAACATATTAATAGATGCTACCTTAATTTTGTGGGGCGTCTATGTACGTGAATATATGGGCCAAAAATTGCACATATCGTGTTCATATCGTGTTCACGGTTCATTTGTGTTCACGATTGTTCATTTTTGTTCAAATTGTGTTCATGGTTCATTTGTGTTCAGATTGATCAATACCGAAAATTGTTACTATCGTTTTTCTTATGCGATTTAGGAATTCATACACGAATGAACATGGAAGATCAATAGTAAAAAAATTAATAATATAAATGCATATTTTTTTGGATTTGATTGTTTGTAACTCCAGATTAATTGTTTGGGGGGTTACAAATGAATTCAATTTACTAAAATACCTTTGATAGTAGCCGCACATAGAAAGTGTATTTTTTTCTTCCCAAAATGCCCCTTTCATCATTGTTCACTAGGCCTTATTAAAATTCAAACTTTAAAATTTAATTTTTTTTATTGATTAATCTTAACCGTTGATTATAGATTTGGATGAACAAGATCAGTTAATAAGGTTAACACAAAAATGATGGTTAGCATTTGATCTTGGCCATATATATATATATATATATATATATATATATATATACTATCTTATTAAGCAAATTTAGCAAAAGTCTTAAAGTCTTAAAATTCTAAATGACCAAAATACCCTTTATGCTTACTTTTTCACTTTTTCACTCCCACCTCTTCTCACATACACTCACCCTCTCACAACCAATTTTTTTAAAATTATAATTTTAAATTTACATTTTATACCCTTATAATTAATTAATTAATTTACTTTACGTCCTTTACTTTTAAATGTTTCATTTTAAACCTTTATCAAATTAACATACATAATCGTATATCAATTAAAACATGTTTAAAAAATACATTTTTATTTTAACAAGTTACA
>NC_037536.1:9411189-9414710 GCF_001531365.2 Cynara cardunculus var. scolymus | reverse complement strand
ATATATATATATATATATATATATATATATATATATATATATATAAGAGTCTATTAAATGCTCATTAATGAATGTTTTTGGTTGTTTTAATAAAAAAAAAAGGAAAATATAGACATGATCATCTGATGTGGGACCAATGTGAGGGGTCAATGAATCTTTATTCTATTTGTCAGGATACTCCACGGTTGCCCTCAAAACCCTGATTTCAAGGGGATGCTACTGTTCAATGTCTTTATATTCAAGTGCTTCACAGAAAAAGTTATTTATTATTTGTATTTCAGATAAATATAAATCCTTATGTCAATAATCAACATTATTTAACTCGGATTTCTGAAAATAGAGGCAAACATATTCTTTGTAAGCGACCTTATAGGTTTACATACTCCTTAACAGTGTTTTTATGTGACACGTGTCGTGGACATATGAAAACCTACATTCTCCCACTTGTACACGATACACACTGTCACAAACAGTGGTAAGCGTCTAGCAACACGTCACTGCCCCCAAGGTAAGTAAATTTGCTTTTCCTTGAGCAAATTGATTGATCCAATCAATCATATCGTACAATCATTCGTTATCCTTTTGTTTCACGATATTTTGTTTTTAACTTAAAGCGTAGGTATATCTCATCCTTTATAGATTAAAAATATGTTTCTCGATCATAACATATTTTGATTAAAAAAGTGTTATAGTTCAACTAGTCCACTTGTCCACGGTCATGTTAATCAAATTATGTCATCGGATGCCCAAAAACATCTCTCTTATCTTGAGAGAAGAAAATCACATATTGCATGCACACGACTTGTACATAATTCATGTTACCCACTATAGCTCTTATAATTACCCAGTTAAGGGTAATGTTATATTATATCAAAGTATAAAACTCTTTATATATCAAGTATGAGATAAACGTGTTCACCATTTCAGGGCTCACCTTATGACGTCAATAAATGAGGTGATCATGATTGTGGGTCTTCTCTGACGCTTGTGTACTGACAAATGCATGTGACTTTGGTTGCACCCAATGCACTTACAATTTAGACTATGACCAAACTTTACAATGATCTTTATTTATAACCAGTCCTTATAGTAATAACCGATCAAGAACAATTTTTAAATAATATGATCATCATATTTATTTAAGGATACTTAAACAAGTAATAATAAACACATAAATGTTAAAATTAAATACTCATATCTAACATGCCATAGCAGGTAGAAACATAACTGCTTTATTGTTTAAATAAATTTAGAGTTCACTAAAATTACATATCAGATCAATGTAATACAAAACCTCAAGCCTATCGAACTAGTGTGAGCATCATGCTCGCTTTGACTCATAAGCTTGGTTAGAGGATCTAGTGGATTGTATTCTAATCGAACTTTGTATATATTCACGCCACCTCGATCAATGGTCTCTTGAGTCAGATGATATCATCTCAGAATATGCTTGGAGCACTGATGTGACCTTGGTTCTTTCACTTGAGCTATGACACCCTCATTGTATTGCAATAGATTTCGATAGGGTCACATATCCTAGGAACTACTCTTAGGTCTGAGATGAATTTCTTCATTCAAACATCTTCCTATGGCGCCCGATGCTGCTAGGGATGTGCATCGGTCGGGTCGGATCAGATCGGACCCAAAAATGGTTAACCCAATCGCGTTTCGGGGTACAAATCCACAACCCGAATTATAGTGTTCGGGGTTCGGGTCTAATCGGGTTCGGGTGATATCGGGTACGGGCTATTTCGGGTCGGGTTTGAGTGATATAAGGTATGAAAAACAGCAATCATACAAACAACCAAAAAAACTATGAATTAGGCATCTTTTTAAGTGTTTCCACTTAATTAACCTGGTCATGCATTGCGTTTTAATTTGTTCATGTAGGCAGAACCATTGAGAGGCATATGTGTTGCTTCCCAAGGTAATTAGGTAACCATACAAACATGTGAGTACTAACCTCAAGAAAATTGCAGTCAATATTTACTCTTTATTGTTTCAACTTCAAGATCAAAGATTCAAAGGTACCTGAAGAAAATTGCAGTTTATATGCTTCTCAAAATGAACTCTGGCTCGGGCAAAAAGAACTTTGGTTGACTGGTACTGACTTACTGTTAATATGTTAATCGTCGTCACTCGTCAACGCCCAAAGGTCAATCGTCGACAGACGGCAGTAGCCGGTCGGAGTCGGACGACACTCACCAATTGTCGCCTCGTCGGTTTGTTTCGGCTATTCGGGTATCGCGAGAGTATCCGTAGCTGCTGTATGTAGTATGCCCATAGTATGTCGTATGTAGTATACCTAAACCCTAAGTAGCTACTTGTAGTCGCTAAAGCCCTATTTTGACGTGTTTGGGTTTCGGGCGGGTTCGAGGGGTGGATCGTGAGATCCTACCCGATCCGCCATACCCGACTTAAAATATCGTATTCGGACTTCGGGTAAAATCGAGTGAAAATAACCGGTTCGGATCTCTTCGGGCGTGTAATTCGGGTTATTCGGGTAGGGTCGGTTTTTGCACAACCTAGATGCTGCAATTCACTCCGATTATGTAGTTTAATCTGCTATCGTACTTTTCTTGTAGCTCTTCTAGCTTACAACACCACCTTTAATACAAATATGTATCCAACTGCAATTTAAAGTCATCACAGTCGGTTTGGAATTGGCATCTATGTACCATTGGATACACATATTACTTTCTTGACTGTAACACCCCATACTCCACATTTGCATAAAACACATATTTCATTACATAGAAACATGGATTACATCAAAAGGTCCCACTAGTACATGGATTGCTATATGTACAAAATCTACATATAAAAATTTCCAAAACTAATCCTGTACTACTACATGAATTACAACATGTTTCTTCAAAAGCAGGAAACAGATTAGGAAAATAATCACATTTTCCCTTTCCCTTTAATATCCCCGAACCCAGCTATTCCTGCATTGCATAATTTAAAACAGAAAATGAGGGTTAGACCATACGGGTCTAATGAGTAAATCTCCTGTTTGTAAATGCAGGGTGCCAAACACCAAAATATGATAATGTAATCTTGGCTTTAGAAAGATACCACAATATAACAAATATGCAACTTTCAATATCATATATAAAGAAGTATATCCAAAAATTCTCACTTCTTTAAAATATCTCTAAACAGAGATCCAACATTCCCAATATCCAAAAACTTTTTGAATGAAAATACCATTCCTTTAACAGGAAAGATTTAAGGCAAAACTTGCCCAATATGACAAACCATTTTCCCCTTCTCAATAACATCTAAATTATTACTTCTAAATATGAATAATATCTCTAATTCACCAGGTCACAAAGAAATGATGATTCAAAGTTATTAACTCCAATTTAGTAATAATAATAAGAGTTATAATAATATCATCCACATATGACAATGCCACCCTTGTTCCAAGTACACCACTCCTTGATATGCCACCCTTATTCCTCCAATTTAACAGAGCTACTTATCAGAACAGACATAAGTCACCACGTCTGAAAGTA